>NC_139951.1:25353362-25455347 GCF_963454915.1 Gymnoscopelus microlampas | reverse complement strand
GACAGATTGTAAGGTAGGTGAAGGAAAGATGGTGAAGTATAAAACTTTCCAGGTCATGGATCTACGCTCTATGTGTCTCGCTTGGTGCATCCTTTGACACTCACATCCATACTCCACTTGAACGATTCGGACGCACTTGGTCGCAGCGAACACATCCACCACAGCATACAGGGGCTGGACGGCGGGGATCCCCCGTGCAGAAGCTCCCATATCCTCCCCATTAATTACAATGTGCATGTCAGCCAGGCCCTCACCCTTGGGCACGTACAGCACGCCTATCCGGCTACGTCGGGCTGTGGGGGGCAGGGCGTTGGTTTTGTACAGGTCGTCTAGGATGTGGCTAAAGCGCCCGGGGCGGCTACGACCCACAAGCTTGTCTCTAGGGATCCGGAAATTATCAATGTACAGGTGGGAGTCCATGAAGAAGGTCTTGGTTTTGTTGTCAGTGTCATCCCTCCTCTCCCCTCCCCTGTCTCCTCCAGTTCCGCCATCCTCATCCTCCCTCCCTCGTCCCAACCTGTGACCCCCAGCCAGTCCTCCTCCTTCTTCTCCAGCATCCTCTCCCCCTGCATCGCCGTCTGGCTGCTCGACCTTATTGTGGTTGCGGGTGATGGCAAAGATCCAGCTGTCGCCCATGTCAGTCAGGTCAGGTAAGGAATATTCCGGCACTACCTCTAGGGGTTCTGGGATCCCTGGCAGTAAGGCCGACCCGTAGGTTGCCACACCAACCGAGCTCCTTCTCTTCAATCTCCACCAGAAAGATCTCCCCAGGCTTCAGCGGATCTTTGCTGAAACACACACCGTTGGCAAAGCTCTCCACGCGGGTGGCCTGGGTTCCCGAGAGGTCTAGCCTCACGTTGGTTCCATGGACGAAGTGGAATTCCATGAACTGTTCAGAGTGGGGTTCCATTTCCCAAAAGAGCCTGGTGAGAGTAGCTACTGTAGTTTCTAAAGCCACTCAAATGTCAGGCCGACCGAAAGCACTGTTGGGCTATGCTAGCCTCAGCTGTCTTGGTGGGACAAGCGTCAAACGACCACCAGTACAAAGTAAACTGTCTGGTATCTCCTTACAAATGGTTTTGTGGGTTCTCCTGTAGGAAAAAGCAGTGACATGGTCCACGTACGTACCCACAAAGACACACGGTAAGCCCCTGCTTTGCCTATCTGTTAGCCACTCAGGGAAGCTTCTGGTAGAGGGCTATTTTTGAACAGCTGCATACTGTCAACAGATGGCAAGGTATGTTGGGGTAGTGGGGGTAGTGGTGAGTGGTGTGTGTGTGTGTGTGTGTGTGTGTGTGTGTGTGTGTGTGTGTGTGTGTGTGTGTGTGTGTGTGTGTGTGTGTGTGTGTGTGTGTGTGTGTGTGTGTATGTGTGTGTGTGTGAGAGAGAGAGAGAGAGAGAGAGAGAGAGAGAGGGTGCAAATGTGACCATAAAAGCCCCTGTGGCCTAAGTACTCATTTATTTCCCCAATCTCATTGTGGCTAATTATGATAATACCATATGCCAGATAAATCTGTGAAACAGTAGGCCTTCTACATCAACTGTAGAAGTCATCATCTAAATATAGCCATTGCATGAAAATTCTTCCTAGATGTGATTACTATGTAAATCAACCATTAAAGCAATATAGTCCGATAGATAGGTCTCCACAGGATCATTATGAATACATTAATGTCATAACTCATAAGACTATGGTGGTCTAATATTGTCTGTGATATCTGAAGAGGAAAAGTACACTAATTATTTTCACGTTCGTATGTAAATTGGATTTATCTCATGCATGAGAATTGTTAATTATGAAACCAATTTAAGAAACCAATTAACACTATCATATTAATTGTTTTGAGATCTCTCAGGATGTGGAAAATGTAAAAGTAGAAAAGACTCCTCAATAGCCTAAAGCGATCCTTTCTCCCTTGATGTAGCCTACAGCTTTTGTTTTTATGTTAATATAGTAGATTCCATGGCAACCAGCTAAATTGGATAAAGATAGGCTTACATAATGTTGGATCATGATGCATATCCAACAAGATAAAGTTTGTGGCTTCTGTTCTGACTGTTCTGACAGTGCAGTTCAGTCTGTCTGCTGGGACAGAGCGCACGCAGGATGACGCAGCTGACCTCGGCACATCAGAGGCAGAGGCACAGCTGAAAAGCTTGTTAATTAAGCTGAGAACTGCCGATGCCTGGTTACATTGGAAACAATGAATTATGAATGAGTTGGAAAAGGAAAGAATCACTCCTGTCCTTGACAATAACCAATCCTACAGTTTGCATTCTGTACACATGCACTCACAGAGCAAAAATAAACATTAAAGTCATTCAATTAGAAAACGTAAAATAAAATTAAAAACGTGACTTTCGACCTCCCCGGTTTTTGGTTAATGCCCTCATGCCAACAGCATCCTCTGAGTTCTGTGCCAACTCTCTGTAGCCTACTCAATGTCAGGAAATACCCTTTTATTCCCCGGCCAGTTTCTTGTTGACAGTAGGCTATGTAGATGTATTAACTTAAGCCTTAAGGTGTTCATCAAATGCTATTTTCGAATTTGTTTCGAAATAAGGCATTCGTTGTTGTAGGCCTACTTGCATTATCCAACCTCAGGCAGGCTTGAGGTTGATGCTTGTTATGTCTGCCCTCTGGGCTAAGCTTAATAATCTATATTTACCATACATCTAGCCTTTATTTGACCTGGTGAGGGGAGTGATAAAAAGACAGAGAGGGCTGATAGCAGCCCAAGGGCTGATAACTGTTATAAGCTGTAGAGCTGGTACGACTAGCTAATCAAATTGTCTGTCAAACTGCGCCTGGTGAAGTAGAATTCAAGGTAAGGAGACATCCGGGCACAATGCAACCAAAACCCATCGGGAAAAGTGACCTTCAACAGTTTACAGAGTGGCTGCGTACCAACAAGGGCGAGGACCAGCAGCACCTGCCGTATTCTCTACAAACTCCCTCCCCACCACACTGTTGGAAAATCCCAGCTGGACCTATTTTGTTTGCTGCCGTTGTATCACGTTGACAGTGTTCATGTGATTCGACTGTGGACTGGACATGATGTAAATGCACTTTTGTGCACAACAGCACTTTACCAAGACTGTGCTGGTAACTGTTTTTAAAGGATTGCACCATGGCACTTTACCTATATGTGCTGTGTTGGTAGCTTTTTCTTTTAGAATTTGCACGTCATACATATTGTTTTTTTTTATATGTTTGTTTATGCTGTTTTTAGTCTGGGTCTTTTATGTTTTTTTTAGATAGGCTTGATGTTTTATGTTACACTGCTATTATATATATGATATTTCATTTTCTGTATTGTATTGTATTGTATTGTATTGTATTGTATTGTCCTGGCCTTGGTCCAATCCAAGGACCATTACTTACCGTAAATAAAACTCACAGAACAAAGTATGGTGTTCCCCATGCAGGCCATTGTCATACTGTTGAAGCTGCAGGCCAGTCAACTGACCAGTAAGCAAGCCAGTCACTCAAGTACAGACAGGCAGGCAGCCCATTCAGGAACAGACACCAGATCCCTGAGGTGAAACATGGGGACTATCATACAGTACAGTAGCTAACTAGCTCCAGTCTGCACATAACAACACCCATTCTTCATGTTGTCATTTCTAGGCCTAACAGTGTGTGTGTGTATTTAGGCCAACAGAGAAAGGGAGAGGAGGAGAGGTGTTGTTGATGTTGAGGATACAGTCATGTTCATGGAGACACCAAGGAGTGTTAAATAATATGCACTATAGGCTTGACCCACATCCCAGTATCTGTACATAATCTTGTAACTATACTTTAATCACGCGTAAGCTGTGTAAGCATAGAGGCCTAACTGTATGACACCATGTCCACTACTTCAGATAGGCTACTGCATGCCCAAGTATACAGGATGTCACTGTAGGCTACAACAATCATCCACTTGAACATCATTTTTCTATCAATAATACTTCTGTATCAGTTCACATAACTTCCGGAGTCCGGACCGGTCACTACATTTTAGAACATGACACTCCTTGAGTTGGTGTCATCTTGTTCTCTGAGCTCTTGCTTGCTACAGAGATGAGTAATCAGAATGACGTGTTGAGTTGATGAAAATGTCCACTTTTAGGAAGCAGGAATTGAGGTGAGATTCACAAATCACATATCAAATCACAACACTGATTAGTCCTAATAAGTCACATTGTCACAAATATTTACCAAATATCGTGAGTTTGCGGAAGTGTCGTGTCATCTGAAATAAAGTAATGAAATCGTGTTGAGCCGATTTTTGAATATCAATTAGAAAGCATTTAGGCTATACTCTCTCTCTCTCTCTCTCTCTCTCTCTCTCTCTCTCTCTCTCTCTCTCTGTGTCTCTCTCTCTCACTCACACACACACACACACACACACACACACACACACACACACACACACACACACACACACACACACACACACACACACACACACACTCTCTCTCTCTCTCTCTCTCTCTCTCTCTCTCTCTCTCTCTCTCTCTCTCTCTCTCTCTTCCTCCCCCTCTCTCTCTCTCCCTCTCTCTCTCACACACACGCAAACGCAAACGCACACACACACACACACACACACACACACACACACGCACACGCACACGCACACACACACACACACACACACAGACACACACACACACACACACACACACACACACACAGACACACACACACACACACACACACACACACACACACACACACACACACACACACACACACACACACACACTCTCTCTCTCTCTCTCTCTCTCTCTCTCTCTCTCTCTCTCCCTCCCCCTCTCTCCTCTCTCTGTCTAGCCTATCGTGCGTGCGTGCGAGTGCGCGAGTGTGCGTGCTGTACAGAGTAATCTGGATTAGGAAGGATGCTGCTGCCATGATCCTCGGCAGCGCATCGCACATCTGGATGGATGCAGCCAGTCGCTGAAGCGGTGGCGCGAGGAGCGCTTCGCTGCCAACGTGATGTTGTCTCTGCTGAGAGAGGACAACATGCTCTGAATGACTAACAACGCAGTTGTGGAGTTTTAACCCGAAGCTTCCTTTGAGAAATTGTTTTCCCCCGGTAAGCACACTCATCTGCTCCTATTTTGATTCGTTATTCCTTACTTTTACGTGTGTCTTCTTCTTCATATCATTGCCAAAGCAAAAGCATGTCTTTATGAATATGTGCATAGTAGGCCTATGTGAGAATATTGTTTATGAGTAAACAGTTTTGGGCATGTCCTTTGGGGATGTTGTAGGCGAATGTAAATAATAATGATAAAGAAGAAAAAAAACTAAAAAAAATATGTATATATTTCAGAAATGTCAAACATTTTCACACAATTTGTGGGAAAATAATATACCTACAAGCTCATAATAATGTATGTGTGATGAGTTTATAGTTTGGCTATTTTTGCTACTTTTGCAATGAAGTAATAGGGCTTAAGTGGTTAATTAAAAAAAACATGGGCACTTGAGCCATATTGCATCCTAATGTCAAACGTGTAACGTGTTGAATTCTGCCCTTTTACAGCTTAATCCTGCTATGTCCAATTTAGTGTAGTCCTATACTGAGAGTGGAGTAGATCTGAGAGAAGACCTATGTATAGTCTATAATAGTCTATATACTCTATAGCCAGATTTTACTAGTGCTGTTTTAGTCATATATCAATCAAACGGGTACTACTGTGTAGCCTATTGTCAGGGTAGTATACATTCTACATTCTAGCTGAGGTCTAATTTATTTCATGATTAATTATTATTATTATTATTATTATTACTATTTTAAATATTTATTTTCTTTTTTTGCGCTCCACGGGCGCTCCAGGGCATAACTCGGAGGGTGATAGACCAAACGGTCTAAAATTCGGGCGGTGTGTCTCATAAGACCCCTTGATGGAACGTGCCAAAAGGCATTAGGAGGTACGGTCTCCGAGAACTGCAAAGCATGTATGCTGAGTCGCCTGAACTCGGGTCTGAGGCGGAGACAGAGATTCTGGTGTTCCTGAAGGCCTAACTGTCGGCGAGGCTTCCTGATAGGCCAAACAGACCCTCAGCGTGGCGTATTCTGGGGGCTTCGCATAATGTTTGTGCAATTCGTGAGACGTCTGTGACGAGCTATAGGCCGGCGCCGTCCTAGATATGGTTAATAGACTGGTCCCCATTGGGAGCAATGCAAGTCAAGAACGATGCAGGTTGGAAACGCAGGAGTGCATGGGCCCCACAGGGTAGGGACCGGTGTACCCATTGTCAGTGTACGTGTTTTACCTGTACCTCTGTCTGTCTGTGTCCCTTTTATGCCCATATATGGATATCTATGATGTCATATTGATGACATCAGCATACTCCATAATATGCCTATGGCATAGGCCCTATGCCATATGGACGCATTGGCGGTTCCTGACTATCTGGCCTATCCAAACGACTCAGGTCGTCTGCGACGTGCAGACGACACACCATGCAGGGTCTTATGGAACAAAATAACTACTGTAAACAAAGCACAGTTAGTTGTTTGGATCAACAGTATGTCATCAAACTCAGATTGAGACCAGACTCCACCTAATGTTGGTTTAGCCCATAATCCGACTTGTGTGATTTGTCAGATTTCACGGTGAAAGCCTGCATTAATGTTAATCTGAGACTGCCACTGTCCATGTCTAATCAGAGGACATAATGACACACAAACAAATGCAGCCTCATAAACACGCACAGATGCATGCAAGCACACGCACGGACACACAATATTTATTTGTTTAATGAAGTGTTAAAAAGCATATTGTGATAGTAATCAGTGCTATAGTGTTTGTTCAGTATAGGGGTCTCCCTGTATCTCCAGCTCTTTGGTAAACAGAAGACAGAAGATGCATACCAATTGTATCCAGTCAGGAGAGAGAACTCATAAAGGAAACAGGATAAACAAGTGAAAATTGACTGTAAATGATGAAACAAAGAAGTTAGCAGACTGAAATTGGTATTGGAACACTTTAAAATTGAAGCTAATAAATGGGTCCTCTCTTCTGATTGGATCAACAACCCACCTGAAATGTATGTTCTGTTTATTAAAGACCTGGAGAGACAGGGAGACCCCTGTTACTGAACAAACTCAAATCATTTACGCACACACGCACACACACGCATAATGTTGGACACTAGCCATCTTTATTGTTGTTCGGACATTGTTACAATTACCTCTACATCAGACATACAATTTACCGCTAATTACTTTCTAATTAACATTTTAAGCTGTTCTTGTCATTTTGCTGTCTAAGAGATGGCTGGATGGATTGTGTGTGTGTGTGTGTGTGTGTGTGTGTGTGTGTGTGTGTGTGTGTGTGTGTGTGTGTGTGTGTGTGTGTGTGTGTGCGTGCGTGCGTGCGTGCGTGCGTGCGTGCGTGCGTGCGTGCGTGCGTGCGTGCGTGCGTGCGTGCGCGTGTGTGCGTGCGTGCGTGTGTGCGTCGGAAAGTGTGCATCCTCCTGGCACCTCACTGTGCCTTCTGGCTACCCGTGTGCACTGTGAGCCTCATAAACCCTACAGTCCATTTTGGGTGAGAGCGGATTAGTTTAGAATCCACCAGCTGCTGCAGAGTTGGTTGAAATTGTGTCACACAGTCCTGTAATACACTTAACTAGTGAAAGGTTGCGTTCAACACTTGAACTCCAACATCCATATTCTGGGTGGGAACATTAGCCAAAAATAGCAGATCACTTGTAGATCAGCTTTTTTTGTCGAAGAGATTTGGCGTAGCTCTAGACGAAAAAATCAAAGCAACTCAGGTCCAGCCTAGAGGGTTTAAGTGGTTTTAATAAGATAGCGAATGAAAGAGTCATTAGGGTGGAGTCACACCAAACTTTAATTCTGCCTATGCGGCCGATTCTGCCAATGCCTTTCATTGGGAACGGAGCATTCTTTTTGCAGAAATCCGTGAATGGCAACAAACCGCTCCATGCCCATTAAAAAGCATTGGCAGAATCCGCTGCATAGGCAGAATTAAAGTTTGGTGTGACCGCTTTTATTAAGGCCTACGTGTCTGGCTTTTTCTGCCCGGAAATCCATACCTGCTTTTTCATTCACATTAGTTAATCAGGCAAATCAGATTCCTATCCTAAAGTCTCAGGGCACTTCACACTTTTTGCCGTTCTAATAGACTTATGAATTTCTGTACTTTATATCATGGTGGTGGGTTTATGCAATGGCTTTACAGGTATATCTATCTATTCTGTATATACATTATATGTAGGCCTACATGTATTCTCTACACTACTATATGCATATCTGCATGGTAAAATCTGGAGTGTTAATTTAACTCAGACAGTATAACGTTAATTTAACTCAAACAGTATAAAAACAGATCCGTAAGAGTCCCTTTTTACACCTGGAAATTCCTTGTTCCATGTTTGTCCAGATTACCCTTAGACAACTATATATATATATATACAGTACATATTGTATATACAAACTTTATATAACCAGTAAAAACTTTGAGACCTGAGTCTCTTTTAAAGTCTCACAGTGACCCTGGCTGATCTGGCAATTAATTACTGGATCTTGAGTTGTGAGATTTCTGGAATCCATCAGCGCTAAAGCCCCCAGGTTTTGCTTTGACAATCCTGTCTATCACAGCAGAGCACCAGCGCTGCTGACACACAAAGGCCCACATGGGGAGGAATGGAAGAAATGACTGAAAGCATCTTTGAACTATAGTCACCATTCATCTTAGGTGTTACATAAGCGCTCTTTAAGAGGCTCTAGAATGCATTGGATCATGTTGGAAGAATATGATGGCTGCTGTTACAAGGCTGCCTCTTGGCGGCTACATTTCGGAGGCAGTTGTTTCCTCAAGGGACGTGGTGACATACTGAACATTATGTCACAGAGCGAGGAAGGCCAATGCATGGTTTTCAAATCAGAGCATTTAATCAGAAACAGAATGTTGAATTGTTGAAACTACAATAGCTGAACATATGAACACAGTGATATTACAGAGCAAAGCACAAATGCATTAAACAAGCTTGTTTGTGTTTTCTTTAAGCTCGGGAAGAAATGCATTATTTGGCTGTATATGTTAATTACCTTTTCATGATTGTGTACGCACCATGAGTGCAGAAACTTAGCCCTCACGCATGTCTGTTTTCCACCCATTCCCAATGTATCATGAGATCCATCACTACATCTGTCCTAGTTTCCACAAGTTGGGGAGAAAAATCTATTTTTGTACACCTCCAAAACTCATTCAATATGTGGAGCGACAGCTGAGGGAGAGATGCATGCTTTCTTGGCTGTGATTGAGGCCCCCACTTTGTCTCTAATGAAAGCATAGATTAATCCATAACCAATCTTTCTACAGTGAAATCACATTACATTGACTCTTAAATTCATGGATGGCTGTCAGCAAGCAGTTTTCCTGTCTCCTATACTGAAAATAAATTGCTACGGGAAATGAAGCATAAACTTAGGAAAAGATTCTCCTTTCAATCTATTTTTTCTCTTTATCCCTCTTCCACTCTCTCTCTCTTTCTCTCCCAGTTCTGAATGCTTTTATTTTATCCTCCTCCAAGGCTTAATAATGCAGCTGACAGTGTGCCCTTTTTTCTTTTTCATCGACTCTTAGGTGCCTGGGGACTGCAATGTAAAGATAACCAATGGCAGAGAGCGGAAAAGATGAAGGAAGAGGAGGAAGCGATGATCGAGGAAGAGATTATCGACGAAGAGATGATCGAGGAAGATCCTCGCGTTCTTCTCCTCCTGATGCTCCAGCTGGTGGATCCACTGCCCATGGGACCAAGGGGCATCTCCCTCGGGACATTGTGATCCAGCTAACAGGCACAGAAGGACAGTGGGGCAGCCCGGATGATTATGAACTCCTCTTCTCCCTGGAACGTGACAAGAACTGCCCCTCTATCTCTCTCTCCAAGGAGAGACACACCTCAGGGGAGGATGACGGAGAGCTGCACTCCCCGGTGCTCCACGTACCCTTCTCCCCTCCCTCCCCTGACTCACTGGGGAATTTCACTGGCACCACCACCATGACGGGCTCCAGTTTCCTCTCCCCGGGCCCATCCTCGCCTCCCCAGAGGCCCCTGGCCAGTCTAGTCAAGTCTTTGTCCACAGAGCTGGAATTCAAAGAGAGTTCTACCCTCCGACCCAGGCCGCTGCTCAGCCTCGTGAAGTCGATCTCCACCGAGCTTTCACGCTCGGAGCCCGAGGTGTCCCAGTCAAAGTCCGACTCCCGCCTCAACCTCCACCTGTGGAAGCAGCTGACCCAGCCCAGACAAGCCCGTGGCAATGGGGACTCCCGCACTGCGCCTCCCTCTCCCAGCTCGCTCTCCCCCAGTGGAGAGAGCCCCAAGGGGGGGTTCTTCAAAATGGAGCTGGAGGACACTAAGAGGAAGTTCTCTGCTGTGCAGGAGCCTCTGAGCAGTATGTTCAACAAGATCATGAGAGATGAGAGCATGGGCAGTCCCAAGCACCAGTGTCGTACAAACCAGGGCAAAGATCTAGGACGGGAGGGTAGCCTCACTAGCCTGGATGCAGGGCTTTCAGAGTCTCCTGTGGGGAGCGTGAAGGGGACTGATGCTGATTCTCCGCCAGCGTTTGACTGGCCATATATCAGACATCCAAGGAAGATCAACCATCGACCCTGCCCTGTGCACTGCAGCGGGCTAATAACCAGCAGGGGAGAGGAGCTGGAAATATGCACGGATGACGACGTGATGCAAGTGGTAGCCATTGAGACTTGTAGGCAGAGGCAGAGATTGCCTGTTCCTTGTACTTTGCTGCCTTCAGAACCTGTGGCCAGGAGGAACTCTCTTCATCACCCTCCTCCTCTACCACGGATGAGCCTTTTTTTTGTGGCGGCCTTGTCTTATGGCTACTTCACCCTGCCTCTCAGTCCCTACCTTTCTGGCCTCGCTGTGGGGTTGGCAATGGGTTTCATGCTGGGACTTTTACTTATTCGCCTGGGCTCGTCAAGGTCCTACACCAGAGCACGCAGACCAGCAAAGGCCCTGGGTATGGCGGCTGGCAGTACCACAAGCACACAGCCTGAAGTCCTGAAGGTATGACAGCTGACTCGGCAAGGTGGAAAATATCCTACTACCCTAAAGTTCATCACATATCCATTCTCACCAAACAAACAACTCACATACATGATGCTATGGAAAAAGATTTAAAAAAGATGGGTACAATAGGCTCTATGCACAGCAGCCATATTGGAAAGAAATTGGGCCTCTTCTTACTTCCTTCACAGGTGCTACCAATGATACCAATGAAGGCTCTGTAGGCTACCATTCTGGTCAGGGTGCTGATATCGTGCATGTTGGCTCACTAGAAACACTCCATTTTTGGTTCCAAAACTCTGAGAGTGTGCAAATGGAACCAAATGGACCCGTAAAGGTCCATTTGGTTCCATTTGTACACTCTCAGAGTTATGGGGGCCCTTGAAAATAAGACAACCACTATGCCACACTAAATGGAACAGAGCCTTAATTAGTATTATATTGGTAACACCTGTAAAGGAAGTAAGTAAGGGGTCCAATTCATTCCCAATATGGCTGCTATGCATAGAGCCTATTGTCTTCAAAGTACAATTTAGTGAACAGCCTCGACTGTCAGGAGCAATCCTTTACATCTCATTTCCTTATTGCTCACATTACAACTCCCATAGTTCGTCTCCCTCTATGTTTGCTATAATAAAAAACGTAGGTAATATTTGTTAAGATGTGATTTGCACTATTTTTTGCGGCACTTTCATAAACAGACTCAGAAGGTAGGGACTTTACACACCAAGCAATAAGGACCCTAACCCTAACCCTAACCCTTGTTTAGAACTCAAAATGTTATGTGTTTTAATAACACATAAATGATACAATACGACCTGTCCGATATGTTCTAGCAGAGACCTGCCAACAATTAGAACAACAGACAGTGTTTTCCCTGCGGATGATTTTTCACACCCCAAAGATATCCTAATGTTGCATGTGACCACACGAGGTGCCCCGACACGCAATTACTGTCTTCTAGATCATAATTAAAAAATCTCTGCAGTCTGGGTAGCAATTATCCTCACATAGCTGAGCTTTACCGCAGGGCACAGACGAGAGGACAGCTTCCCCCTGTCAAGCCAATGTCAGTTCCAGAGGTAATTACTGTAACTGAGTTAGACCCCAAAGGAGGATGTAACAGTATGGAAGGTGGTAAAGCAAACTGTGTCATCAAGCTGTGTCTGCCAAACTGTGTTGTGGCAATTAGCCATTTGCCTTTAATGTGAAGGTTGCAATGTCAGGCTGTGTGTGGGGAGTTTTCCACTGGGGATTTTATATGACGGAGAATACAGAATATGACCATTACTTTGATCTTTTTTGGTTTGTTTTCAGTACAGCACAACATTTCTCAGTCTTCGGCAGCACGATTCAGTGTTATTGGCTCATATTTCTAGTCTCTTTCTGCTACTGACAAAACAGAGGGAAAATAATGAGGGAAAAGGTCAAGTGGCTTCAGGCACTGCTTGTTCCATCAAAAAACCCGCCCCCACCTCCCACCCAGCATGCAGCCCTGACCTTAATTGTTCATTGACAATGCTATCATATTACTATGACCCCAGTATCCTACCTCCATCTATAGTCCTTATGTTAACCTATATTGCTGTAATTGCTATTTCGGAATCGTAGGAATGAGATTAAGTCTGGATTTCTGATATACAAGCCTGAATTATACTTGGTTGGGCACGGTTTTGGGCACGGAAAATAGCAGATCTACAAGCTCACAAGCATGCAGCATGACGCATTGTGAGCTTATCGAGCTTCTATTTTCGGTGAGTGAACCACCCTGGTGCACAATTAGTAAGTATAAATCAGGCATTAGTATTCTTGAATGGGATAAATTATGAGAAGAAGCCATTGTGTGAGACAATTCTCTAAAGGCATGTATTGCACTTCCTCTATTGTATGTAACCTAATGTACTGTGTTTGTCACTGCTTCTGTTTCAGGGCTGGATGAATGAGATATGTGAATATGACGCAGAATCCTACCACCCATCCCTGACTCAGTCAGTGTTTGCCACCCTGGAAGGCTCCCGTCTTCGCCTGGACTCTCCACGCTCTAACATCAGTCGCAGGGCCACATACGACGAGAAGTTACCCGAGATCACGTTTGTGAGGTCCCGCTCCTTCCAGCTGGCACACAGTAAGGTATGAACACCTCTGTCGCTATAATAATAAAGATATCTAGGGTAGAGTTATTTTTTTAAAGAAGAGCATTTTTTTTTCTCCCTATTTTTGTTTATTAGAGTGTAGAGAGACAGGAAATTGAGGTCAGAGATAAGGAGGAGTCAGATTCAAACTCAGGACCTCGCAACTGAATGGAGTATTTAGTCTGTGCAACTGGCTGTGCCACCAAGCACCCCCAGGGTAGAGGCGTTCTAATGGCTCAACTGATTAGCATGGTACCATGCTCACTATTTTAGCCAGAGACCCAGCTCTCACATTGTAGATTTACATTTGGCTCTTGCCATCCCCCATCAGTAATCCCTGTTTTTATTTCTGTTTTATTGCTGCTGTAGCTGGGTTGCACAGAGTGATCAAGACCAAATAGATTTACTTGTCCATTTGTGTTCTTTTTGTTTTGCGATTGGGATTGATGTAAGATTAGGATTGAACGACTCCGAGAAAAATGATAATCCCGATTATTTTGATCAAATATTCTGATTGGGATTAGTAATCATGATTTGTAGTCTTGATGTGTTAGGGAGCTGGGAGCAACATGTATTGTATGTATTGTATGTATGTCAAACAATTTTTGACATTGGAATGACACAAAGGAATTCAATGTTCCAATATTGCTGACATACCTACATTATACAGTACCCTTATATAGCATATAAATGATTAATTTTGCATCCATAAAAAACGAATGCTATTTCTATTCTGTTAGGTGTATCTGTTGCCGTCTGTGCTAGCTCGCAAGAGGCTGTGGAACCCAAAGTACCCGATCTGCATCCAGCTGGCAAAGGGAGAGAAACCCCTGGAAGAAGAGAAGGAGAGAGGGACAGAGGAGAGGAGAGATGGAGAGGAACTGAGTGATGAACTAGCAACCCAAAGAGAGCCAACAACCAAACCGGCCACTGACCTGATCCCCACCACTCTCTACCTCTTTGGTCGCACCGGCAGAGAGAAGGAAGAGTGGTTTCATTGCTTCCAGTTTGCCTCAATGGGTGTGGAGGTGGAGAAGGAGAGGGGAAAAGAGCTGCGCGGTAGAAGTCTGTCCAGAACGGGTAGGAGGTTAATGCATTAGTGATTATAGAGAAGAGGAAAGATAAGGCATGTCTGCACAAATGCTCTGTTATGTGTGGATTATGGATTATATGCTCCAATTCTTTGCGTTCCAGAGTCAATTCCCTTTTCTAGGTATCTATGATGGGGGGAGAAGTAGTGAGATGATCTTAGAGGATTCAGTTCTCACAGATGTCTTGTGACCACTTTCCTTACTGTATTTTGGTACCCAGCAGTGGCCAGGTTATTGCATGGGTGAAATAGGTTCTCTGTCTCGCCCTATTGTGCCTATTTTGTCATAGGCACACACAAATAAATATGAAGACATTGTAAAATGGTGAGAATAGGCTTAATTCACTATCGTAGAACTAAGTACAGTATATACTGTAGGGCTTTTAAGTGGTTAACAGATTGTCTTCTTAAACAGTGCTTTGACAAAGGCATACATGTAAACAGTTTAGCTGTATACTTTAAGGGGCACCAGGCTTTAGCCTTTAGTGGGGTTTAGTATTTTCGGACATATGCCAATATACAATTGCACTCAAAGTATTTATTTCAGAGTCTCCTGTGGGGAGCGTGAAGGGGACTGATGCTGATTCTCCGCCAGCGTTTGACTGGCCATATATCAGACATCCAAGGAAGATCAACCATCGACCCTGCCCTGTGCACTGCAGTGGTTCGTCATAACGTGTACGCACTGGCCTACAAGTGGGCGTGCCTTCAGATCAGGAAGCAGGCCGCGCTTTACCCAATGAAATGTAGTGGGCGGGATTTACTGTCTGCTTTCGCTTCCCATTGAAAACAAACCGAAACTCATTTAACAATAGCGTCCTCGGAGCAGACAAAACCACAGAAAGATATTCACATTTTAACTTGCTCTTTCATCATAGAAACAAGTGTGGTGTTAGTGTGGTGTTATTGTTCCGTGTAGAAATATTGTTAGTGGGAATGAAAACATAAGCGCACCACCGGAAGTGGAGTGCTGAGGGCAGACCAAAATTCCTGGTTTCCTTGCGCACGGGTGCTCCATTTAGCTCCCCCCAGAGTGAAAGAGTAAAAAACAGCAAAGGGCGCTGTTTTTCCTTTTTATTTGGCGATGGGTTCCCAGATTGCATAATGACATACACAAAATAGAGCGCCAGGGTTAACTAACCTTTTTTCCCAGGTGACGCATCAGTTATACAGAGTGGGAGTCCCTCACGCCTCGCCCCCCAGGGCAGCCACAGCTCCAGCAGAGTGGCCAGCACAGATGATGAGACCCCCTTGACCCCCACATCCCCCTCTAGCCGGACCTCCATCAGCATCTCCAGGGGCCTTTCTCTGCTGGACTACCCCAGCTACATGGCTAATCTCCTGGCCACAGAGCTACCGAGCCCCCTCACTAGCCCAGTAGCAAGCAGCACACAGACAAGTCCTACAGCTAATGGACATGTGAGTCATAATTTAGAGTGATAATGAAGCAAGTAGAATTAAGCATAACATGAAGTTACACTCCTCAGTGTTTGTTTACGCTAACTGAGAGTGTACCAGAATGAATGAGTCAAGTATGATAGAATCATTTGATATAATTGATGCATAACATATGGCCAATGAAGATAGATATATAGTTAGATAGCTAGATACCTAGATAGCTAGCTCGATTGATTGATTGATTGATTGATTGATTGATTGATTGATTGATTGATTGATTGATTGATTGATCGATTGATTGAACATAATATTTGTGCATATTTTTTAAAACGATCAAACACAAAAAAGCTTGAGTTCATCATCAAATCCGTCATCAAATTATTGGCTTAGGAATGCGACAAAAACTAAAAAATATCCATGAATTCAAGTCTCTATGGGGTGACTAATTGATAGAAAAAAAGTCTTTTTTTGGGTGAACTATCCTTTAAATTATATTCTCAGGGTAAATGTGTGCATTCTATTCTAAAAACGTACCATAGTTGACAAAAAAACACAAGCACGCAATTCAAGAGACAAGCTCTCAGTTGCTGCAAACTTTTTGACAGACAGACCGACCAAAAGACCAAGTGCGTCCATCATCCATCATACTGTACCTTGCCTGTACCTTTAGTTCTCTATTAATTGGACTCTGTAGGTTTAAGTTGCACCTAAGTCTCTTATCTTTTCTTAGCCATGACTCAGGTTTAAAATTATGTATTTCTCTTCCTGCAGTGCACCTGCAATCTCCCACAGCGCCTTGGGGAAGGCCAGACTGCATGGGCCAACGCTCTGATTGGTCGGATCTTCTGGGACTTCCTGCGGGAGAGGCACTGGTCTGACATGGTTTCCAACAAGATACAGAAGAAGCTGAGCAAAATCAGAGTGAGAGAGATTCTAATACAAATGTTGGGCATAGGGTTCAATTTGTAAAAAAATAATTGGGGCATTTTCTTAACCACTTAAGCACCACTGTATATACTTCTCCGTATGACAAATAGTGAAAATAGTTGGTCTACCAACACACAATGCATCGCATCGCAGTGAATAGCTATTTTTGTTCTTTTTGAATTTAAAAAGAAAAATCTTGACAAATTTGGAAAACTTCTTACAATTTGCCTTAAATAGGGACCACAGGGTTAATGTGGTTAACATATTTTCTTAATGAAATTATAACATTGTGATTGTATCAAGCAAATATCAAACATATGAAACAGTCTACATTTTATGTAGAATTAATATTTCATTCAGTCTGACCAGAAGCAGGAATAAAACCGGCGATAAAACTGAACGACCAGAGGCAAAAGCAGAGGCCTAGGGCTGTCACCATTACAAATTTAAGTTGACGATTAATTATCACTCAAATAACTGCGATTAACATAGAATTGATTATGACGATTATGCAAAAATAATTGCGATTATATAAAATAATTGCGATTAGACGATTATGTAATGATTGTGACAGGCCTACAGAGGCCCTCCCAAGAAGTGGCGATGGCATGCTTCCCTCCAGGGTAGATCTAGATCCTAGAGATGACAGCAGACTATACATTTAAAACAATAGCCTACGCATTTATTTCACAATATACAACTAGATGTACGAATGTGTTGTTTTAAATCCGTTGTTGTTGCAACCTATTTTCTCCCCAAAAAAGACACAGGACACAGGTGTGTGTGTGTGTGTGTGTGTGTGTGTGTGTGTGTGTGTGTGTGTGTGTGTGTGTGTGTGTGTGTGTGCGTGTGCGTGTGCGTGTGCGTGCGTGCGCGTGCGCGTGTGCGCGTGTGCGTGCATGCGACAGAGAGAGACAGAGAGTATGCTTGCTATCTAATCTTCATACAAAAAGTGAAACATTTTGTTGTTATAGCATATAAAGACTGAGCCACACGAGAGCAGGTTCGGGGGGGGAGAACATGCACGTGTATGTTCATGCGTGCACCACCGGCCCGGCCCGCCCCGCATGAATTAGCATTTTGCTCAGTCTGGCCTGTGACCTAAAATTAGTTTGACACCCCTGATCTACAATTAGAGCCTTCAGATGGAGGCTGGGCTGATGAAATGCAGGACTAGTGAGAAGCAAGGGTTGCAATCTGATCAGTGGAGCAGTAATAAAATAATAAAGTAATAAGAACCGGAGTGTTCATTTACATTCTCAGAGAACCCATTCTTAATTACAGATCATGAACGTGTTCTCTGTAGGTAATTATCCATAAGTTGACGTAAGCTTTCTTCTCTCTTTTTACTTCCTGTCTGTCTCAAAGTTGCCTTATTTTATGAATGAGTTGACCCTGAATGACTTGGACATGGGCTCCACCCTGCCTCAGATCACTGCCACCTCCAGACCAGAGGTAAACCACAAAGGTGAGCGTGGCATGATGGTTACACACTGCAACACACAAATGCACGCACGCACACACCTGTGCTGTACTCATGACATGGATTGACCTCCAAGTTCTCTGTTTGTTTGTTTTTTATCTGGGATGAGACTTTGCCCAAATATGGAGATGACATCATAGATGACTGACATCATAGACTTGCCTTCAAGTACTTTGTTCATATTCCACCCACGCCGTAATCTGGCTAACACTGGATACCCAGCTATTCTTCTTTATACTGTAGAGTTCAAGTTGTCTGTCGTGGAATGTGTTTGTCTGTGTGCCCGCCCGGATTCGTAATATGGACATGCCCAACGTCAGCGCAAATCTGTGTAGTTAGGTAATGTTCAATCTGGGAACACATTTGGTAAAAAAAAATCTGTTCTGTCTTTAGAGATTATTAGGCAATGGTTGATATCAGTGCAAATCCCCAACAACAGCGGGCAAGCTGATAACGTGGAGTATCTGACCTCAATATGCCTTTATTAATAATGTCATTCAGTTGGATTCTTCTGCTATCTTTTACAGTTATTGGCACGTGGTTCTTCTGCATGGGCCTAGCCCACTGTGCATGTCCTACTGTACGTTTCCACAGACAGACTTCAACCTTTCTTTTTTATTATTTGCTGTGTGTGTGTGTGTGTGTGTGTGTGTGTGTGTGTGTGTGTGTGTGTGTGTGTGTGTGTGTGTGTGTGTGTGTGTGTGTGTGTGTGTGTGTGTGTACGTGCGTGCGTGCGTGCGTGTGTGTGTGAGAGAGAGAGAGAGAGAGAGAGAGAGAGAGAGAGAGAGAGAGAGAGAGGGGGAGAGAAAATCAGGCAATCAAGCAAAGGTACCTTCACTCATAATAATCCATGGATTTGGAATGTCCCCAAATATGATTTTGTGCATTTGTTCCGTACCATCTGTGTCTATACCCCCCCCCCCTCAACAATCCACCACACTGTACCTTAAGCCCAATTTGTACTTGGTTGTGCACTGTGTCTCGCATAGAAAATAGCCACTCTACAAACTCACAACACATCGCGCTGCGACACGTTGTGAGCTTTCAGATCTGCCATATTCAGTTTGCAATGCCATGTGTGCAACTAAGTACTGTAGAAATCAAGCATTACACAACCAGGCTAGCATGTCACAGATTTTGTCCACAGATGATCCCATTTTCAGCTTTGGCCTGTTGCCCTGTTCAGTACACAACATGTGTCATCCCAACCTCATGGGAATTATAATCTGTTGTAATTTACTGTAATGTTCCGAGCCTTCATAATCACTGCAAAGCTGTTTAATCCACTCACTAAGTACCTACACAGATTGGCCCTCAGGCAGGAAGCTAACACCAGCCATTGTCTTCATTTAATTGTCTTTTTGAATAGGATATTCCTGTGGTGTAAATTGGGCAGAAGAGGAAGGATAGAAGCAAACAGCAGTTATATGAAATGATCTGATCCTTTCTATAGAATTCTATGCTAAATGTTAAATATTATTACATTTTAGATTCTTCTACACTGATATTTTTCATGAAATGAAAAATGAATGGGGGTGTGTGTGTGTGTGTGTGTGTGTGTGTGTGTGTGTTGTATTGTCCATTGGCATAGATCTTTCCTTATATCCAGTTTTTTTTTTTACTGCACAGTGAAATACTCCATGTGTAACTTACGTGACTGTCCATTTGATTACACTCAGAGTTAATAGCCTGGAAACCAGACTAATCTGCCAGTAGCATGGCCATGCCAGGCTACTGGCAGATTAGTCAGAGTTAAATGAACACTGAGAACTTTACCATGCAACGGTGCAGTTTGTATTTGCCTAACTAACTATGCTCAGTGTTATCTTTCCTGCAGGCCTGTGGTTGGAAGTGGGGTTGGTTTACACAGGAGCCCTCCAGATGACCCTGCAGACCAAGTTTAACCTGTCCAAACTGGGCAAGGATGGAGGCCAGGACACTGACAGTCTGGCAGATACTGGGAGTCTGGGGTTAGTTGCACACGTGCATGCAGTGCAAAAACTGACAGTGATGACATTTTTCACGCACGCACACACACACACACGCACGCACACACACACACACACACACACACACACACACACACACACACACACACACACACACACACACACACACACACACACACACACACACTCTCACTCTCACTCTCACTCTCACTCTCACTCTCACTCTCACTCACACACACACACACACACACACACACACACACACACACACACACACACACACACACACACGTGAGCGCGCTCACACACACACACACACACACACACACACACACACACACACACACACACACACACACACACACACACACACACACACACACACACACACACACACACACACACACACACACTGTTGTATAAGTAGCCTACTGTATGGCCATCAATCACTGTCACTGACATAGTATTGGTCCGCTGCATGTACGGGAACCCCCTTCCACCTCACCACACCCCCACACACACATAAACACAAGCACATACTTTATGACTTTGTGTGTTCAGGTCATCTCCAGCATTCTGTGTTCTTCATTAAAAACCCATCTAGTCTGATCTACAGAGAAGTATTGCACTTTATTAGTTGGCTTCCTGCCAGATGGCTCTGTCTGTCATAGATTCATACTGTGGCTTTATACTGCCTACATTTGTGTGACTGGAACAGTACATGTTCTAAGCTTCGCTTTGCGTAATTTCTCCACATTTGGTTTGTTCGTTTAGAATGTTTTCATTCGTATTTTTACATGCATTTAAGTGAAGCACTTTGGAAGAGTGTGTTTCAAAAAAGAGCTATATAAAAAGTTATCGTTTAATGGCTAACTGATGTGTAGATAGTTGTACAGAGAAAGAAAAGAAAAAAAGAGGGGGGAAAAAAAAGACAAAGACGATACTCTTGTTATGTCTCGCACATTAAAAAGAACTTGAAGGAACATGACAAGGGAGTTGTAAGAAAATCAGAGACAAAACATGACCATAAACATTATCCATCCATCCATCTATCTGGCATTCTGCTCTGTGTCTGTCTGCAGCTGCAGGTCCATCCTTAATGTGTTGGCTGACAGTGATGAGGAGTCGTCCAGCGCCGGTTCCTCTGATGAGGAAGACGTTTTTCTGTCTGACTCTCAGTCACCGATGGGGGAGAAGGGGGCTCCCCCTGGAGCTGAGGGGTAAAAGTTGTTTGTGTTGTTTCTGAATTTCTTTTTTAAATGTTATTTGACAACATTGCTTTTAGGACTCATCAATTAGTGCATACTACAAAGCAAACTAGAAAGTGCTTCTGATAAGGCTTTTGTTCCCAATAGGTATGAAGTTCTCATCTCTACAATATTGATCATGTATTGAAAATCATGAATGCCGATGTCACATTCTGGTTGTCTGTACACTCGTTCACAATCAGAATATACAGAATATACAGTTTCCAGAATACACACCAACTTTACGTTGTATGTTTTCATATCACTGTTGGCTCTGCACAAATGAATCCACTCATGCAGCCTCTCCTCTCCTCATAGGGCAGCAGGTGGCAGGACTGGGAGGAAAATCTTGAGATTTATGGACAAAATCACTAAATCAAAGTACTTCCAGAAAGCGACCGAGAACGAGTTCATTAAGAAGAAAATGGAAAACATGTCCAACATGCCCCTGCTGCTTACTGTCGAGGTCCGAGAGCTGTCAGGGACACTGACCATTAACATCCCACCTCCCCCTACAGACAGGATATGGTATGACGGGATGTATTTTATGTCTTTATTGTATGGTATCATGTTATTTGTCTATCCTGTTCTGTAAAAAATAAAAAAAATTGGGAATATGAACCGAATATAATCTGATACATGCCCACGTTACACATGTTGTATCATATCAGATACAAGTTTGGTTGTAGTACACAGGCATAGTGACCCAGAAAGACTGCACATACTGTACAAACAGATTAGATCTGAAACAGCAGTAGAAGCGACATGGCTGCTTATCTATATGTCATGGATCTACTGTGTCTGAATCTGTCTGCATGTGTGTGTACTTTGTACACATTTGCATTTGTTTGTACGTGTGCACAGGTACAGTTTTTGCGTCCCACCGAGGCTGGATCTACGTGTCTGTCCCAAACTAGGGGAACGGGAGGTGACCCTCTGTCACGTGACTGAATGGATTGAGAAGAAACTTCAGGATGAGTTCCAGGTGATTTCTTCATGTTAGCGTGGTGATAAAATATAGGAGGGATTAAAAAACACTGATAAAATGTAATCACAGAAAAATAATGAACCCTATAGCATCCCTATTCTTGGATTCTCACTGTCATTGTATTCATTTATTGTTTCAGAAAGTCTTTGTGTTCCCCAACATGGATGATATCCTCCTGCCCCTGATGCATTCTGGGATTGACAGTCCTCCGCCATCCCCGCATCTCTCCACTCATTCGCCACCATCCCGAAACCCCTCCATGGAATCCATAGAGAAGATCCCAGTGGGACCACTGGGCCAGAGTCTGGATAGTGACCCTGTGTGGTAGATTGATGCTATTGCAGTGGAGCTCTGAGACTCCCATACGCAAAAGAGAAAAGTGGCCCAGGAATGGGTTCCCAGATTGGTGGAGGTGTGACAACAAAAGGTGAACGAATGATAATGCAATTCAAGTTACGCTTAAGAAAATGATCACTCATACATGGCGTTGTTAACTTCAATATCTGTTCTTTTTGGCGAGCGACACCGCCACGTGACAAAGCCCTGTTGCTGGTGCGTCCACTTATTTAGCTTTAATTTTTTATGCATTTTGAATTGACACTAAATTGTTTTATTCTTGTTTTGTTTTATTTAATCGATCATTTATTGATAGTCATTGTGTTATTTTACCATTTTGTTTTCATATGTGCTGTGTAAAGCACGTTGTAAACTCTTTTTAGACATGTTATACAAGTACATTTATTATAATTATTATAATTATTAGTACAACATTTCTTTTGTTGCCATTCCTCCTACATACCGGGAGATATTATCTGATATATGTGTATTATCTACACAGTGAGTGTTAATTTAACGATGTGTAACTCAGAGTGTAAACATTTTTACATTTGTACACTGTCACAGCTTTACAGCTTTACTGAAGCAGAGTTCAGTGTTGATGACTTGTCACTATGATGTAGAGTTATGCTGTCTCTGACTCGATATAAACATAGTAAAATCCTCACTGTTAATTTGCATTTGTACACTGTCTGAGTTACAAATGGTTAGATTAACACAGAGGATTTTACTGTGCTAATGGTGTGATTTATGTACTAAGTGATATGGTATGTATTGCAGAGCAATGTGCATTACATGACTTCAAATGACTGTCATGTCTTTTGACAATGTTTACATGTGAAAGACTCTTAAGAGATGATGTATTCACTGCTTTGATTGTTTACAGATCAGTTGTCAGCAGTATGTTTAGTATGCTGTATGGAAGTAATTATTAAACAACCAAGAACAACAGTAGTGTTTTAATTAGTAGTTTTATCACCCCTCTTATACCAACACATCTTCATAACACAAAAAGTATTATTTGATCAAGCTTAAAAGTATAAGTTCTTCTCCGTGTTATCCTGTACTATTCCTTATCCTGTCTCTTCATCTCTCACGGGAGGTCATTGGAGGAGGGAATTGTGATTAAAAAAAAGCTGTTCGTCCTCTTTCACTATTTTTGATGAGCCTTTACAACAACGTATTTTTCAATGAATGTTATTTACAATTCTTAGCACGGGACACATTCACATACAGTAATGTATAAGGACTTCAAAGCGCTCCAGTTTTTAATTTTTGCCATTAAATCGGGAATTAACTTGGAACACCAGATCAATGTAATTACTGTAAACACTAGTACAGAGGACAACTATGGCTCTTTTCGACTACAAGAACTAAGTGTACCGTATGTGCCATGTAACGTGGTGCTCCTTCCATTCCGACATCTCGCCACTCCGACAAGTGGCTTCCGCGTGCGGTTAGGGTTAGGGTTAGGGTTAGGTATAGGGTTCGTTAACGTCGGAAAGGCGACATGTTGGAAAGGCGAAATGCACCCCCATGTAACGTATTTCACAGATTCTGGATTTGTTTCCATACACTATGGCTCGGTTTCAGTCAGATAAGGCTAACCTAATTTGGGCTCTTCTCAGAAGTTCTAACCCTAAGTCAGAACTTATACTTATACCTTTTGCTAAAACCTTGACATTACATTACATTACAGTCATTTAGCAGACGCTTTTATCCAAAGCGACTTACAATAAGTGCATTCAACATAGGTAGAGAACGAAAACTACTAATCACCAGAAGTCTTAAGTGCATTTTCTGCAAAAACAAGCAACCAAGAGTATACCTAGCGCTAAGGTAAAAGTGCAATATATCAGCTACCTACAGTATTTCCTTAAACAGATGAGACAAAATAGCTAAATCAAATGAGCAGGAGCTAAAACAAATATTTGTATCGACTAAACAAGATCTAATGAGCCATGCAGAGCTTGTAGATTTTAACAGCTTACATTGTATAAACTAGTGCCATATTGTGTCATCTCTTTTTTAATAGGTTGATAACTGAGTGAACACTGGATTTATTGACCACTTCAACTTGCTTTATTCATTTTGTCCACACGAGGGCAACAAAGACCGTTGAATAAAATGCACTTTATTAGTTCAATGCATTTAGATCAATGTTACGTTTTTGACCCATGGTGTGAGTGAGTGAGTAGTTAGTGAGTGAGTGTGTCTGTTTGTGAATTAGTTAGTTCGTTTTGGGAAAAACGTTGGTACCTCTAAAGCAGTGTTTCCCAAACTGGGGGGTCGGGACCCTCAGGGGGTCCCCAGATGAATAGCTTACAGGGTGTCTGCACATTTATAGTTACAATTTAAGGACTTTTTTCTTTTTTTTTAGACCTTTTTAAAACCGCATTGGCCAAATTGTCAAACATTACGTAAGAAAGAGTCAAACGTTGTGAAAATAGCCGATCTACAATCTCACGACGCCTCGCACTGCACAGAGCCCAACCCGCCCAGCAAAAAATATATAAATCAACGACCAACGTCCCGCAAAAACAAAAGTAGCCTACCGACCGGCTTTTCAATACGCTAGCAACGTCAAGTCCGTCCATTCAATCGCTTTCGAGAGAGAGAAAGAGAAAGAGAGAGAGAGAGAGAGAGAGAGAGAGAGAGAGAGAGAGAGAGAGAGAGAGAGAGAGAGAGAGAGAGAGAGGGGTAGGGGTAGGGAGAGAGAAAAACGGCGAACCATGTGACCAAATTTGACTGGGAGACAGTCATCTAACACATTGGTTCTCAAAGTGGGGGCCTGTGTTGTGTCTTGTGTACTCTTGTTTGTGTCCGTCACAGGGTGGAGGAATTGGGGATGCAATCAGGTGCATTGGGAACAGTGGCCAGGTGCTCCCAATGCACCTGATTGCACCCCAAGTCCCCAACCTACAGGCCCTGTGACGGACACAGACACGAGTACACAAGACACAACACAGGCCCTGGTAGGCCAGGCTACAGGGGTTGTGACAAAGCATAGCCACAAGGAATGGATGACAGCAGAGACTCTGAAAAGGATAGAGGAGAGGAAACAGAGGAAGGCAGCTAGGAATAACAGTCACACGCGGGCCAGAAAAGCAAGAGCCCAAGTAGAGTACTCGGAAGCAAACAGAGCAGTCAGGAGAAGTATAAGGGCAGATAAGAGGAGCTATATAGAGGCGCTGGATGGCTCTGGCAGTGGAGCAGCACAGCATAGGAACATGAAGACCCTGTATGACACTATTAAGAAGCTATCTGTGTCCAAGGTCTCCACTGGATGCCATTTCTTTTGAGATGTAGTTGTCTTCATGACCCAGTCAATGGCCAGCACGAACAGAACACGTGACAATAGGCAGCCTTGCCTCACTCCTGTCCTCACATGGAGGGCATTGGCGAGTTTTCAGATGGTCTTCCTATCCACACTGTCAAACGCCTTTTCATATAAAATTAGATATAATAAAATTGACATGGGTGAGTTCCACTCCAACGACTGATCCAGAATGACCCACAACGTTGAAATCTGGTCCGTGCAGGATCTATTCTTAAGGAAAGCAGCTTGATGGCCTTGAGGTATGGGTCAACATACATCTGCTCCTCTTCTGACACGCACATCTAAGAGATCTTCTGAACCTTTTTCCAATGCACACATGGTCGATTAGTTTAGGTGTCATCAGGTCTGGTGATACCCAGGTTGCCTTGTGTATCCTTCTGTGATGGAGGAAACTCCCGCCGATGACAAGGTTGCTTGTGGCACACAGGTTGATGAATCCCATTTTCATTAATTTCCCCCGAGCTTGCAGCTCCATTATCTCCTCATAACCCCGGTTGTCGCTGCCTTTTCTTTGAAGTCGCCCATGGTGATGATTATGTTTCGCCTTGGGAGGTGGGCCTGGATGATTGACAGCAGTCTGTGGTAGAACTCCTCATTGACATCCTCATTGCTCTCATTTGTTGGGGCATAGCACTGGATGTAGTTGTCATCATGTGGTGTGTCTTGGGCAATTAAACCTGGTGGCGCCCACCCCTCTCCAGGTTGGAGGCAGTTTAACGTCGTACCCAGGACGTAATCATGGACCCAGTCACTCATCATCACACTTCCGAAAAAAGGCAATCTCCAACTGTGCCAAAACTACCGCACCATCAGTCTTATTAGCCATCCCAGCAAAGTTCTACTGAAAATAATATTAAATAGGTTAAAACCTCAAGCTGAACTGATAGCTGAAGAACAGGCTGGATTTAGGGCAGGGCGGAGCACCACAGAACAAATATTCAACATAAGAATCCTCCCGAGCCTATGGAATGGAAATCCACGCTGAAAAAAAAAATGATGACCAACAACAACAATGGCATCTGCTCAGACATCAAAGTCAATGGACAGGCACTGGACACGGTGTTTAGCTTCAAATAGCTCGGAGCAATCCTGTCCGATGAAGGATCCAAACGGGAAGTCCTTGCCAGAATTGCCCAAACAACTGCTGCCCTGGCAAAACTGGCCTATATGGAAAGACAAAAACATTAGTCTGGCATCAAAGGTGAGACTACTGCGCTCACTTGTGATCTCAATCTTTCTATATGCTTGCGAAACTTGGACCCTTACAGCAGAGCTACAGAAGAGAATACAGAACACGGAGATGAGATGCTACAGAAGACTCAAGGGTATCTCCTACACCCAACATGTCACTAACGAGGAAGTCCGGCAAAGGATCAGCCAAGCCATCGGCCCACATGATGACCTGCTTACCACTGTCAAAGCGAAAACTGAGGTGGTACGGACACATCACCAGATCCTCAGGCCTCGCAAAGACCATCCTGCAAGGTACCGTACAAGGTGGAAGGAGACGAGGGAGACGGAAGAAAAGAAGGGAAGACAACATCGGAGAATGGACTCACATGGAACTCAGTGAGGCAATGAGAGCTGCTGAGGACAGAGAGGGATAGAGCTGGTCATCAGGTCTGTGGTGCCCCAACGACCCTCCAGGGTTATGGGATAGGTACAGGTAGGTACAGCAGCACTGGATGATGTCCATATTTATCCTCCACTTTTCTGTTCGAAAACAGGCTGTGATGATCCGTGGGCCATGAGCCTCCCATCCAATGAGAGCCCTCTGTGCATACTTGGCCAACATCAGGGCCACTCCCTGGCTGTGGGGTACGTTGTCTCCCTCGTGGCCCGAGAACAACAACAACATCTCCCCTGTGGCTAACCTTTTCTGACCGGAACCGGTCCACCTTGCCTCACTGATTCCCAGGAGTTTCAGATTGTACCTTCTCATCTCGGCTGCCACTTGTGTTGTTTTTTTGGAGCTGGGCGTAAAAGATGTCCTTGTCTTCCTCTGGGGCTACTTTGGTAAGGGCATAGACATGCACAATGGTCACTTTGGCATGTCTGGTGTACAGCCTTGCCGTGATGATAAGTTCGTTCATCGGTGTAGGGAACCAGTAGGGAACCACAAAAGGCAGGTGTATATCGGTAAAGGGGGTTAATTTATGGAATAACTTAGATAAAGAACAAAAAATTTGAAAACAGCCACTACATTTAAAAAGATGTTCAAAAATAAGTTAAATTAAAAATAAAATTAAACAAATATAAAACATTATGATAAAGTATTCCAACAGTTACATTCATACATTCATTTGTATACTTACCGAACTTGGCACCAGCTTTGGACATGAATCGTATGTATATGGACAGAATATTAGTAATGTGTAATGTGCTTCTTTTTTGACATGGATACGTGTGAGTGTGAGTGTATGTATGTGTATAAGTGTGTAGCCATGATATGGGTGTATGTGCTTTGGTGTGTATGTGTGTGTATGAAAATATGTGTGTGGAGCTAGAACCATATTCTGTGACCAATTAGCCACAGAGTATGATATGGTGAAGCATCGAAGGTGCATCGGTGTGTAAATATGGACCCATATTCTGTGGTCAAATAGCCACATAGTATGGTGAAACATAGAAACAAATTCTATTAAGTGAAACCTGACTTGTTTCCTGTATCTGTTCTTGGACAGTCTCTCCTTTTGAATTATCCAATGCATTCAGTTTCGTTACATCAGTGTTTTAAAACTGATATTTCGTTTTTGTTTTGAAACTTTGAAACTTTGAAACTTTGAAACTTTGAAAATCAAATGAGCAAGAGCTAAAACAAATGAGTGTATCGAATAAACAAGATCCAATAAAACAATAGAACAAGAGCTCGTACAACTAGTTAGCAACAAGTAGGCAAGGCGAAGATAATCTCTCATCGGCTTCAGCACCTGGTCCATACGACCACACTGGAACAGTGTTCGGACGTTTCAGGTGCCTACTCTGGTGTTGGCCTTGGTGTTGAAGATCGGGGTCAAGAAAGAAAGAAAAGAAAAATGCTCATTAGATTGTTCATAAAATAATAGGTAGCACATTCTGATTTTGGATTGTATAGTTACCTTGCCATGATGTAACTCCAACGATGGGCGAGCAATCAAAAATAGTTGGTCCATTGGTTAGAAATTAGTCCCCCCCCAACGCGTCCCGTCGCGTCCCGTCCTTTCAAAAGACCTTTTGGACCTTTTGAAATGACCAGGTCCAGGCCTGGATTTACAGAGGCTTATGTCTAAAAACACATTGACTGCAAATTCTCTCTCTCACACACACAAACACACACACACAAAATAACAGCCACAACACTACCAACATAGTCGTACTACAACCTGAAAAGAACTACTTCGTAAATTCAACCTGTAAACAATAACTACACCAACCAACATAGTCATAGATTCAACGTCGGCGTTCCGATTCCACAACCTGAAAAAAAAAGCTGCATAGCAACATCTTTAACCACATCAGCACACATACGACACAATCACACATACGCCACCAGCAGCGTCCAACAGCATACGCCACATCCAACAAACTGCAGCATGAGCTGCAGCATCCAGCAAAGGTAAAGGAACATTTTTTCCTACTTTGAGGTGTCTTCAGAGGAAACGCCCGGCGGACCGAGGTATTTGGCGGAGACCACCAGTGGAGACCGCCGTGAGGTGACCAGAATACTGATCACTCAGCGATCAACCACAGTGGAGGTCCACCGAAGACCAGGGTCAACAGCGCGGACGAATCCCCCCCATGCGGACGAATCCATGGATAGAGCGAGATCTCCAGTCTGCCCAGAGACCTCAGTCTTCTGGGCATTCAGGGCACAAGAACAAAAGCACAGTCTGTGTCTCCACTCTGAGAAAGAAAGAAACAAAGAAACAAATATTAATTCAAGTGACCGAGAGCCAGATATACGTGTAGTGTTCCTGTCACAACATACACAGCCTAATGTATCAAATCAAACTTTATTTATAGAGCACATTTAAGCTATTGTGCAGGGGCATTTAGATTCATCATAAAATATATTTTTTAATATTCTTAAACATTTGTATTTCTGTACATTTTTCCATTGCATTACAAAATACAATGATAATGCATAGATTGAGAATTGAGCTATTGAGTAGTAGAACAATGGTTCCCAAACTGGGGGTCAGGACCCGCAGGGGGGGACCCCCCCAAATTATTTTATGGGGTCCCCAGATGATAAGCTTAATGTGCAACATTATGTTCTCACTCAACGGTAAACAAACCAACATACAGTATAAGTGTATACAGCAGGGGTCTTCAACGTTTTCAGCCCAAGGACCCCCTAGCTGAGAGAGAGATGAAGCAGGGACCCCCTAGCAAAGAGAGATGAAGCAGGCACCCCCTGCTTCATCACTCACAACGCCTCGCAGAGCTTGTAGATCTGCTATGTTTGGCTAAAGTTCTCCTCAGAAAAGGGATGCTAGGGTTCAAGTGGATAAGGTAAAAAAAGAAACATCACACAAAGATTTGGCGGACCCCCTGTAGTAACTCTGAGGACCCCCTAGGGGTCCCGGACCCCCTGTTGAAGAGCCCTGGTATACAGGGTATCTGCACATTTATAAAGTAACAATTTAAGGACTTTTAAGACCTTTTTAATACCTCTGAAATGACAAATAAAAATAAACTAATAATAATTACTGCGTCCAAAGTAACCAAATATACTATAAAAAGATTGTGATACATTGGCCAAATTGTCAAATATTACCTAATAAAGGCAAACATTTTGTAAATAGCCGATCTACAAGCTCACAACACCTCACACTGCGAGGCGTTGTGAGCTTGTAGATCGGCTACTTTCATAATATTTATCTGTGGAACCGAGTCAAACTGAACAAATGTCAAACTAAAAAGCAAAATTCAAATATGATTATGTTGGGGGGTCCCCAGTTCAACTATGATTGTTTTGGGGGGGTCCCCAGTTCAAATATTATTTTGGGGGTCCCCAGTTCAAATATTATTATTTGGGTGGGTCCCCAGTTCAAATATGATTATTTGGGGGGGTCCCCAGTTCAAATGTGATTATTTGGGGGGGGGGTCCCCAGTTCAAATATGATTATTTTGGGGGGGGTCCCCAGTTCAAATATGATTTTGGGGGGTCCTCAGTTCAAATATGATTATTTTGGGCGGGTCCCAAATAACATAACATAATAACATTATATTATACTATTATCATAGGTATACCATTGTAAACTAATTGTACGATTATTGGATTATTATTACATACTAGGTCATTATATATCATATATTATACATTATCTATAGCTTACAACATAACATGCACACAACACTTTTGTACACTTATGGTATGGCCCAACACAGAAGACCAAGCCCTGATAGACTGTAAACTGTGGGCTCAGACCTGTGTCCACAAAGTCAGTAACAGACAACAGTGGGTTCATTTTAGTTACATTTCTTAATCCTTCCTTGAGTCCAAGTCCTGTACCCTTTTACAATGAGACTGTGGATGATTGTGGGTAAGCGGTCCAACTAAGGTGGGACTCAGGGTGGTTGGATGCCCCTGCCATGCACAGCCCCCAGTGAACATGCCTCACAAAGTTCACTGGTAAGTTTATTCCATAAACCCCTGAGATGAGCACAATTTAGGAGGGCCCCCTCTGGTGGTCAAAATAAATCATTACACATCTCTCCAGTTGGGACAGTTTTTGGGAAGTGATAGATAGGCCAGTGCACAAGAGCATTTAATTTGCCTTTTTAAACCATCAATAACAATACCTAACCCTAACCTATCCTAACCCTGTTCATTTTCAGAAATGAACACTTGAAAGCTACACTTAAGAGAAAACAACATATCAGGAACACAGGACACTGTCAACCCATTCAATCCGGGAACGTGTCTCTGTCATTTTAGATTGTTTTGGCTATTCAAAAATAGCAGATCTACAAGCTCATAGCGCAGCACTATGAGCTTGTAGATGTGCCGTTTAAAAAAATCTTGAACATTTTTGCAAATGCTTCTGGGGATCCGCGGCCAAATACATATCATTTTGTGGTCCTTGACATGAAAACCACTATTATACTGTAGCAACATGTTTTTTTTGATGATTTTTGTAGAATTTCATAGAATCCCCCAGAAGCAAAGATTTGAGTTAAAATGTTTGCTTTAAATATATATATATTCAAAGATTTGCAACAATTTCCCATGATTTTTCAAAAGAATAGCAGATCTACAAGCTCATAGCGCGGCACTTTTGCAAAAATGCAAATCTTTGAATATAATATAAGTTTTAAGACTAACATTTTTAACTCCGATCTGTGCTTCTGGGGGTCCCTGGAACAAAATATTTTCAGATGGGGGGGTCTGCGGCCAAATACATGCATAGCAAAATATGTATTTTTTCAACAAACAAAAAGATATATGTATTCAAAGATTTGCACACATTTTCACGATTTTTCAAAAACATTGCAGATAGCGTTGCACTCTGTGCCGCGCTATCTGCAAGCAGCAAATGCTTGAGCTTGTAGACCTGCTACTTTTGAATAGCCAAAGAAATTTAAAAATGACACAGATGCGTTCCCGGTCTTAATGTGTTAACTGCAAAAGACCCTGTGAGGGTACATTTTTACGCTCATGCACATCAAACTGGGGGTCCTTGAAATTAAAAAAAGGTTATAAACCCACTGGTCTATAGCATTGGTTCTCAAAGTGGGGTCCGGGGACCCCCAGGGGTCCTTGAGGGAGTTCCAGGGCGGTCCCCAGCTAAATGATGGATAGTTAGGAACCAAATGGACCCTTTATGGTTCTGTAACTCTCAGAGTTAAATCAACATTGATTTTACAATATAATTTGGGATCCCGGAGTACTATACTTAAGTACAATTCTGAGGCGATGCGACGCGTTGTGAGCTTGTAGATCTGCTATTTTCAAACATTTTAGTTCTTTTACTTTTGGTACTTTAAGTACATTTTGATACCAATACTATACATTGTCTTCATTACAAGCTGCTAGAGCATGCTGTTGAGAATTTATCTGCATTTTTTTTTAATCTGTTTCAGACTTTTCACCAATGGCCTGATGCGGAAATATAATATGTCCGGTGGTGGGCAGCAAAACAAGAGGGCGTTCAAGAATACGAACCTCTTTTCCCTCATCCAGGGTAAATAGAACAATTGTCTGTGCTAGTTCTTTCTTCGTGTAAATGTGTGACTGACATGATGACATACATTAACAAAAGATATTTGTCACTGTTTTGATTGCAGAAGCTGTTCGGGAGAATTTCGCAGAGGCAACGGAGGCCCAGGTCAGCGCATCAATGGCCGACCACTTCAAAAAGGCACCAGCTCGAAGTGGTGGCCGGGGGGGGGGGGTACAAGAGGCCAAGGACAAGGACCCCAAAATGACTTTATCAATTACTCACCCCATGGAAACTTGAAGTCATTGATTATTATTTTTGTCTCATTCATAAGCCAATCATTTGATGAGCATTCAATATACCAGAGCTGTTTCGCCAATACACAAGCAGCAAGTTTGACCATTATTAATATTATGTATCAGTCACTCTATCTACCTGATTTGTATGTAAATACACAGAGACAGAGCCTCACCTCGGCAGAAGGAGCCCACGTTGTCCACGCTCTGGCGACACACGCTGCACTGACGTTTCTTCTTGAACGTCTTCTCCTTGAAGACGTGAGGCTCCCCCTTCCCCGCCTGCAACGCACAAACACAAACACAAATATACACTGTTACAACTACAACACATGATGAGAAGTGCTGAATAAGTCTGTTGTGGCCAATAATCCATGTTGGACCTGTTTCCAAGAGTTTGACTTGGCAAATGTACAATCTGTGCTGACAGCACTCTCATGGTTTTACACAGCATCTTAGTTTTTCTTTGACAAGGTGACAAAAAAACGCATGATGTGGACTGACCTAATCTCCTCTCATCAAAAGAGGAATAGAACAAAAAGGGAAAGAAAGGCTGTACAGAAACATAAGGAGAAGTATGCTATTATTCTTGTCCTGTGACAGCAGCTCTATGTCTGAGGTGGAACAAGGTGTGCGTGCGCGCTCTTTCTACCTGCCTGCTGTACCTCTGTTCTGGTTGTGTAACTGTCTTCTAGTACTAATCCTTGTGGTTCCCGTCCAGACCACCATAATCCTGCATATTTGTGTGTGTGTGTGTGTGTGTGTGTGTGTGTGTGTGTGTGTGTGTGTGTGTGTGTGTGTGTGTGTGTGTGTGTGTGTGTGTGTGTGTGTGTGTGTGTGTGTACTGTGTACGTGTGGCGTGTGTATAATAAACCGAGTGTGTGTGGGGAGGGATCAGAATGTGTATGATAGTCAAATATACATGTGTCTGTGCAAAAAAGGAAAGCATGTGCCAAAAAGGCACAAAAATCCAGGTCCAGGCACTCAGGTGGATTTGAAATAATATTTTCAAATCCACCTGAGTGCCTGGACCTGGATTTTTGTGCCTTTTTGGCACATTCTTTCCTTTTTTGCTCATTCTGTATTCCCTTTCATGAGCACCGGTGGTTTGAGGGATACCAGTAGCGCTCCTGCCATCTCTCTCTCTCTATACATGTGTCTGTGCTTGTCTATAGCAAAGTGTACCCACAAGTATAGTAGAGTTCAACAAATTGTTATATCTTGGTTTGGTTACCTGCACCTCTCCATTGTTTCACTCAATATGAGGTGAAAAATAAGTTAAGGAATAAAAAAAGTTAAATTTTGAATAATTGTTGAAACATGTATTGTGATTGAAATATAGTTGAGGGATAGTTCTGTTCAAAGTAGCTCAATTTTAACAAAAATACATTTATTTATATCCTGTTGTACAGTATAAATAATTATGACATTAGTGTTACACTCAAAGCTATTTAAAATATCCAGAAAGATAGCAAACATAATGCATCACCCCCGGACTACATTACCACATTTATCAAGGTAAGCATAACAGCCTAAATTTGGTCCCTTTAGTATATTTTTTAAAATAGAGAAGCTGGATCTGCATTAAATATTGAGGCTGTTAAATTAATATATGTCTTGTAAAGGTTGTAAAGGTTTTTAAAAAAAGGTTATCAACCCACTGGTCTAATAGCATTGGTTCTCAAAGTGGGGTCCGGGGACAGTTAGGAACCAAATGGACCCTTATGGTTCTGTAACTCTGAGAGTGTACAAATGGAACCAAATGGACCCTTATGGGTAACTCTGAGAGTGTACAAATGGAACCAAATGGACCCTTATGGGTCCATTTGGTTCCATTTGTACACTCTCAGAGTTAAATCAACATTGATTTTACAATATAATTTGGGATCCCGGAGATAGAAATGCTGTTAAATGGGGGTCTGTAGCCTAGTATAATGCATGTCAAACTGGGGGTCCTTGAAATTAAAATGGTTGAGAATCACTGCTAGAGCCCTAAAAATCTTCTCTTATGGGGGTCCCTGGCATATCTTTTCAAATGGGGGTCTGTGGGCCAATAAGTGTCAATTTGGGGGTCCTTGACATGAAAAGGTTTAAGAACCACTAGTTTATTTAGACACTTAAGCTCAGAAATAAGCAGACTGTTAATGAACCATTTACCATTCATTAACCATTCCCATATTAACTATATGCAATGATTTGGCGGTGTGACTCTGCTCATGTGATATTAAAAGATTCCCTGTGCAAAATGTCACAGATCTTCAATCACAAACCCCCCAGAGCAGAGCATAAAATACAGTTTTACATAACATTGAACCTTCAATGCATAATTAAACTACCACAATCATAGTACAATCCATAGAACACAGTACAATACACAGACCAGGGAGGTGGAGGGAATTTGAAAACAAACAGCTGTACACCCAGCTTAGACAGCGAAACACATAGACTGAACAGAGAACAGAGGCTGCTTAAATGAACTGCCAGAGTTGCACTGTGGGTATCAGGGCGTGAGTAAATTAGCTTGTAGCGAATGAGAATGACAAGAGGTTGAACGTACTGACTTAAAGGAGTACGACTGTATAACTTGTTAGCGAATGGAGGGGGGGTCCGGGGAGTGAGAATGAAGTATATCAACACATGAATGTAGACACATTCCGTGTCTACATGAACTATCGTTACACTGAATTCTATAGAGTCAGACTATAGTGTTGGACTTGGGACTAACTTCTGAGCGGCACAGGGACCAGGCTTCGTAGCACCATCGGTAGCAGGGTTTGACACGACAGGGTTTCTGCACTGCTCCATCTGGGAGGGGGGCACGGCCTGCCGTCCCCCCTGAGGGGCCTGGACCACCAAACGTCCGGAGCCACAGCTTGCCTGGAGGACAGAGAGACATGAAGACACACCGTGGAGACAATGAGAGACTGATCAGTACTGTGGTGGACAGTAACGGATAAAAGCGTCTGCTAAATGACTGTAATGTAATGTAAATTACATTAATTGTGTGTGTGTGTGTGTGTGTGTGTGTGTGTGTGTGTGTGTGTGTGTGTGTGTGTGTGTGTGTGTCACACGCCACAAGGTATTGGCATCAAAATGTACTTTAAGTACCAAAAGTAAATAGTACTCATTATGCAGAATGTCCTGTTTCACAAGTTTTCAAATGTATTAAAATGTATAGGGATGAATATATATATATATATATATATATATATAATCATAGAATAATAATTGTAGTGGAGTAAAAGTACAATATGTGTCTCTGTGTAGTAAATTGGAAATACTCCAGTAAAGTAAAACAAATGTACTCCTATATGTAGGCCTACAGTACTTGAGTACATGTACTCGGTTACTTTACAGCAATGACTATAGGCCTGTGTGTCAGCGTCACAAACAGCCCAATAAAACATATATACTGTATATACATATATTCACTTCACATATGCTACATTGTTGCTTTCTACAAGTAACATAAAAGTGAAATGTATTCTAAGCACTTAATTAGCCAAACTCACCTTTTTAATTTAGTTTTAACAACACTGCTCGGTTGTGTCTTGTGTTTGCTGCTGTGTGTGTGCGTGTATGTGCGTGCGCGCGTGTGTGTGTTGTGTGTGTCAGTGTGTTGTGTGTGTTGTGTGTGTGGGGCGGCTGCTCCATTGCCGCGCTCTGGCCCTTTGATGTCGCGCGGTGACGTCATAAAGAGCCGGCATGAAATAGCTGACCTACAAGCTCTTGTGAGCTTGTAGGTCTGCTATTTCAATTGGCCGCAATGTACATAGGGTTGAAAGTGGTTAATGTATGTTTTGTAATAATAATCCAAATCTACAAAGTAACTAGTAACTAAAGTTTTCAAATACTTGTAGTGGAGTAAAAGTACAATATTTGTCTCTGAGGTGTAGTGGAGTAGAAGTAAAAGTACTGAAAAGTGGAAACACTCCAGTAAAGTAAAAAATAAAACCTCAAAATTGTACTTAAAGTACAGTACTTGAGTACATGTACTCGGTTATTTTTTACAGTACTGACTATAGGCCTCAATAAAATAAAACACATATATTCACTTCACATCAAACAATGCTTCATACTGAATAAATAGTTGTTGCTTTTTACCAAGTAACATAAATGTGAAAATTACATGCTATGTCATCAATTCCTTTAATGTATAAGCACTTATTAGCTAAACTAACAACAAACACCTGTAGAAAACTCACCCTTTGGAGACAATTCTCTTGTTTTTGTAGCTTGCTTCACCTTCAATAACACTGATAACCTATACTCATATATAATATTACAGTATGAGTTGTTTAGTTCACTATAATAGTCTTTTTACAAACTTTAACAAACAATTCGTCCTGTGGCTCTGCCGCCGTTCGCGCTGCTGCTGCCGGTCGCTCGTGCGAAGTGCGTAGAAGGGAGAGTGACGTCACCCTCTGATCTTACCGAAAAGCGCGGTCCGATGTGGGCGTTTCTATCCCGGGTCTCAGTAGCAGGGGGCGGGGGGCTTTAAAATAAAAAAATAAAAAAGTGTATGTTTTATTTTACCTTACTTATATATATTTTTTGCTCCAGCAAAAACATTTAGTGTTCAGTCAAAAAAGCAGTGGTGGAAAAAGTACTCACATTTTCTACTTAAATAAAAGTACCAATACTGCAATATAAAAATACTCTGTTAAGTAAAAGTCCAGAATTAAAAAATTACTTCAGTAAAAGTACAAAAGTATTGGCATCAAAATGTACTTAAAGTACCAAAAGTAAAAGTACTAAATATTTGAAAATAGCCTAGGTATAAAATAGGGCTAAAGTGGTTAATGTATGTTTCATTATATCATAGTTTATATAGTACTAAAGTTTTCAAATAAATGTAGTGGAGTAAAAGTAGAATATTTGTATACGAGATGTAGTGGAGTAGAAGTAAAAGTACTGGTTTCTAAAATATTCCTAATTTTAAAAAATGTCTTCCAAGATTTTTTGGGAAATGGGCTTGTTTTCATAAACCTGGTTGCTTGTTTCTCTCACAAAACATGGCAACGCACGCTGTGTCACACCCGGAAGCAGTAGTAAATATTGACATCTCAGAGCTCAGAGTTCAAATCACTTTGATAAGTGATTATTTATTACATCATCACTAACCTCGCATCACCAGTCTTTCCACCTGCAGGTTCTCAAGCTATATACGATTTGAATTACTGTTTGGTGTAATCTGTGTCATGGGAGCTGTACTGACCAGCATTAACATGGTGAAGCCTGCTGTTTGCTTTGAGGAGGAGAAGTTCTGTCAAAGTGTGAAGAACCCTGGTTGTCTCAGCTATGATGGTGACAGCTTTGATCATCCAGACAGACAGACAGACAGACAGACAGACAGACAGACAGACATCTCCACTCTATGTGAACAGGAGTTCAGACACACACATACATGACTTTGAAGTGAAGAAGCTCATAGGTAAAATATGTTTCAATGTTATGGGTTTACAGCAGGGGTCTTCAACGTTTTCAGGCCAAGGACCCCTTGGCTGAGAGCGAGATAAAGCAGGGATTTCATACTTCATAGGCAGCTTCATAGACTTGTTTCACAGCACTATCATGTTGGATTCATGTTGATGTGTATTTCCAGACATTTAACCATGCACTTAATACTTAGTAAACCCGACCTTTCACTCTGTACTTAGCCTGCTCTTTCCCCCCCTAAACCACTTTGCCAAAAATAGCAGATCTACAAGCTTGTATATCTGCTATTTTTGGCTAAAGTTCTCCTCAGAATAGGGATGCTTGGTTGAAGTGGTTAATGTAAAAATCACACAAAGATTTGGCGGACCCCCTGTAGTAACTCTGAGGACCCCCTAGGGGTCCCGGACCCCCTGTAGAAGACCTCTGGTTTACAGTTAAAAAAAATACAATATTTAGAGCGCAGTAATGTTATTTTGATAGATATAAGAAGAGTGTGCACTAAGAAAGAGTAGGCACTAATGAAGTGGGCACCTCAAATTTGCTATTTTGTCCAAAATGGGAAAAAATAAGTAAAGTATACATATTTGAACATGCACGGTACATCACAATCACACTTAACTGTACCCTTCAACTTCTTGTTTATGCCCAAAATGATTGGAAATACAGGTTTTGTAGCAATTTAGCAATTGTAGAAATATTAGACCTTAATGGTCAAATGTTGATTCATGTTCTCTAATCATTATAGCTTACATTGCTTAAGACCCTTTTCCAAATTTCTCTCTCTCTCTCTCTCTCTCTCTCTCTCTCCATTTTCGACCAAGTAGACAATTTTACATCGAGGTGCCCACTTTTCCTGTTACCATTCTGATATACAAAGTGTGGTGTATAATACGGTTGTCTACTTTCATTCCTCTGCAGAAGCCTTCCGTCTTGATGAGGTTCCCGGTAACTTTGTCCGCTCTGTGAAAAACTGCATTTTCTCCAGATCCATTCCAACCTCTCTGAAAGGCCCGCTGAGACTGGCAGCAGTTTCTAAGGTGAAGTTTATAACATTGTCACATGTTGTGACTATAAGGCAACCTTTATGTAATAATGTTGTGAAGTAACATAAAAAAGCTAAAGTATATTAATACATATTTCTTTTGTACATCACGGGTGTAAAGAGCATTTTAACCACAGCCTGCCTGTGATATTATAAGCAGGTTTAAGCAACGGTGCTGTCAAAGCTTTGATTGATTGATTGATTTGATTGAAAACTTTATTAGTCAGAAATGTAAACGGTTAGTGGTACAGTAAGACATTAAGGCTAAAAGAACACAAAAAAGTCCTGGGGACTGACTTGTTTCCATTGTGGTCCTATGTAGTCAATTCATCAACATACTGTAGCATAACAAATGAACACAATAATACTGTGACAATGACAATACATGTCATCAACAAATACAGTACAAAACACTACACTACACTACAAAAAGGAAAAACGGTGACAGTGAATGACACCTCCTTTCGATTTACCTCCCCTTGTGGTCTCCTGATAGATGTTTTTTCAGGACAATTTTGAAAGAAACCAGTGTTACACATCCTTTAATGGATGGTGTCAGGGCAGTCCACCTTTTGGTGGCAGAGCAGTAGAATGAGAATTATCTGTGCTGTCCGAGCTCACTGTCAGATGGCTCCTTGTGTCTCCATAGGATGTCATCGAGAACATCTTAGATTTGTTGGTGTCTTCAACACAGTCTGATGATTTTCTGCATTACGCCAGTGGTGGCGGACTGCTGCGTGGATCAGACCCACTGGCACACAGATATATGGGGGCCATCAGGTACACTGTGTTTAGGTATTGATGTTGCCCTGGCCTAGAATGGCTGTGATATTGTGATTGTGATAGATACACAGCCATAGATCACCCCCATGCCCTCGCGGGTAGCAGACTCATTGTGGCGGCATAAAACGTTGTGGCGCCCCGTGTGTACTCACCCAATAATTCCTTTCTGTGACTTATTTGGAGTCAGATATTGTCCTCTAGTACTTTAATTCATATCCATTTGAAAGTTCTGAAGGAAAACGTGTGATTAGTGAAATACCTTCACTTTTCCACAAGCTTCACACAGACAACATTCTCTGCCCGCAGCAGGGCCCAAAATGATTGCTGGACTGAACATATGAAAACGTCTATGGGGAGCACACACGTATGGGGCACAGAATTGACAGGTGACGATTAATTACCCCGCACCTTTCGCAAAGCACCTGTCGAGTTTAAATGCCACCACGAAGAGTCTGCTACCTGGGCGGGCCTAGGGGTGATCTATGGCTGTGTATTTGGAATACATGAAATGTATGCGATGTCACAGCCATTCTAGGGCTAGTATTGATGTTGCATCAATTTATTGGAATTGCTACTTCAACTTATTTAAATAACTCGTATCTCTCTGTTACACTAGTAGTTTGGCTATTGGTCTGGGCAGCTGGGAGATGGTAGATCCATACTTTATACTGGAGAGATCTCTAGAATACCAAACCAAATACAACCACCCCAATAGCATAAGTTATATTGTCAACCTCAGTTGTGCATCAGTGCCTTTTTAATGATTTGCAAGGTCGATTGAAGGCAACGAAACACCACTACAAATTGATACGTGTGTGTGTGTGTGTGTGTGTGTGTGTGTGTGTGTGTGTGTGTGTGTGTGTGTGTGTGTGTGTGTGTGTGTGTGTGTGTGTGTGTGTGTGTGTGTGTGTGTGTGTGTGTGTGTGTGTGTGTGTGTGTGTGTGTGTGTGAGAAAGTGCATTTGGCTTCTTGACTGTTTGGATAAAGACACATCTAAGCCCTGTTTCAAAAAGCCCAACTACAAGTTCACAGCGCCTCACAATGTCGATGGCCAAAATGGGGATGCCAGGCAATGTCAAGACAGTCCACTATAATAATCAAACAATTTAGTGCCCACAAGTTATTACCAAAACGGTCGTGGTCTTTCCCTTAATCTTCTTGTTTTCACCGTCATTCCTCCCATAGATGTAGGAGACAGTTCAGTCAAGACTCCTGGACCACAGGCCCATCACCCAAGGAGAGATTCGCTACTTTGTGAGGGAGTTTGAGGTAAACCACGTTGAGCAAGTCACAGATGCACTGTCGGAGATGGAGAACACCCACAACACTGACACATGCTCTGTTATTGAGATGTTAAATAGGTTTTCACTGTAACACACATCCTTGGGAAGCCACAGTGTATCTGATGAAAGCTAGTCTAATCTGTGTTCGTAATGATAATGATAATGTTCTTAATTTATATAGTACCTTTCATACATGGAATGCAGCTCAAAGTGCTTTACACAAAAAAGGAAGATCATAAAAAAATAAGTAATAAACAAGTACATAAAGAGGAAAGCATAAAGAAACAAATCAAAAGTTTATTTTTATTTTTTTAAGAACAGAAAGAAGAAACGCTGTTTCCTGTAATGAAGGGGAAAAAATAACAGTGGTGTGAGCTATTAACTTCTATCATAGCAAGATATAGATTATATAGATTAAGATTTATATAGTGCCTTTCTCCAAAGCGCTTAAAAAATTATGTGTATTTACATTTCCCCCATTCACACACACATTAACACACAGACGGCAGCGGAAACCATGCAAGGCACCAATCTGCTCATGAGGAGCAGTAGGAGGTTCTTAGGGACACTTTGACAACCCGGGGATCAAACAGGGAACCTTCCGATTCCCAAGTGGCCGATCTAGCTCCAGATCAGGGGGGGGGGCTACATGTGATATTTTTTATATTTTTTATATGACTTAGCACAGGGGTCTTCAACGTTTTCAGGCCAAGGATCCCCCAGCTGAGAGAGAGATGAAGCAGGGACCCCCTACTCTATATTGTATAAAATTGTGTTTCAGATTACTTTTTTTTTTTACTTAGTCTGCTATTTTTTCCCTCTACACCTATAGCCTCTTTGCCAAAAATAGCCGATCTACAAGCTCTCATTAGCCGAAGATCTGATATTTTCGGCTAATGTTCCCCTCAGAAAAGGAATTCTAGGGTTAAAGTGGTTAATGTAAAAAAACTAAATCCTATCACACAAAGATTTGGCAGACCCCCTAGGGGTCCCGGACCCCCTGACTTAGCAGAGCTGTAAAAATAGGTTTGTGTGGTACAAGTTCATACATTTCTTACCGAAAGTTTTTATAGATTGTCAATAATAATAATAAGTGAATATAATTGACCTAAATCAGCAGTACCATCCCAACAAAAATGTCAGTTTAAAATGTACATGAGAGAATGAACAGATCATGTCCCTTTGGTTGTTCTAAAGGAGAAGAGGAGGCCACAGGGGAGAGCAGACTTCTGGAGAACCTCCAGAAGATGGTGGTGGAAACAAATGAAAATGCACTGCCCAAATGTACGGACGCCATGCAGGAGCACTTGTGTGATGTCATAACGCGCTGTAAGTCCCCGCCCACCCTCGCTCTCACTAGGGCAGGGGTCTTCAACAGGGGGTCCGGGACCCATAGGGGGTCCTCAGAGCTACTATAGGGGGTCCGCCAAATCTTTGTGTGATAGGATTTAGTTTTTTTACATTAACCACTTGAACCCTAGAATTCCTTTTCTGAGGGGAACATTAGCCGAAAATAGCTCTCAACGCCTCGTGCTGCGAGGCGTTGAGAGCTTGCAGATCGGCTACTTTTGGCAAAGATGCTATAGGTGTAGAGGGAAAAAAGAGCAGACTATGTTAAAAAAAAAACACGTTAATCTGAAACACAATTTTATACAATATAGAGTAGGGGCTCCCTGCTTCATCTCTCTCTCAGCTAGGGGGTCCTTGGCCTGAAAACGTTGAAGACCCCTGCACTAGGGGCTTGTCTTGTTTGTCTACTTAGACAGTTAAAACAATGTCAGATGTAGGTGTAGTTCTTTGGAATAACTACAATTCCATTATACCAACAAGTCAGTTTAAGACTGAGGAAAAAGAGAGAGAGAGAGAAATGCAATGACATCATTCAATGACATTGATATATTGATCGAATAAGGCATTGAATAATATGCTGTTTAAAAAAATGTTTTACTTATTGCCCTTTAGCCATTTTAGAGTTCTCTGGCATTGAATTGCTTTGTAGCATGGAAGGAATGTGATTCACCCAAACTTGGCTCTTGTAAAGATATTTTGACTGGGAGTAAAACCTGTCTTGTCTTATGTAATTATTTATGTCTGGTTGTTAATTTGCTCACACAGTGGAGGCTGCAAATCACATGGCACAGAGAGTCCAGCAGAGGGAGCTAGATGCACACCAGGTAACATAACTGGCTCCATATAGACAATTGACTTACATTTATAGTAGCTTAATGCACCTACAGTATAATGCCAGTCCATAATGTGAAAATCATTAGAATCCTAATTATATATATTTTTTGCATAGCAAACAGTTACATTATATGATACTGCTGATGAAATGTAGTCAGATACATAGATGTACAAACTACAAACTCACTTGCTTTCTGTGACCATCTATGACTCCACCTGCCAGGATAACTAAACTTGTTTTGACTCTCTAATCATTAGAGAGTCATTTCGGCCATTTGAAAATAGCCGACCTACAAGCTCACAAAACATGTGAAATGGCATTCTGCATAATGAGTACTTTTACTTTTGTACTTAGTGCATTTTGATATCAATACTTTTGTATTTTTATTTTTTACTCAAGTAAATTTTTAATTCAGGACTTTTACTTGTAACAGAGTATTTCTACATTGCAGTATTGATACTTTTAGGCTACTTAAGTAACAAATGTGAGTACTTTTTCCACCACTGATACCAAGTACCTCTTTTGTTGAGTTAAACAATACTTACTCTGACCTTTTTGAATCCTGCACCTGACAAATAACCCAATGTATGAAAAAAACGAACACTAAAGCTAATAAAAACTAAACTAAAACTAAGCGTTCTCACAAAAATAGAAACATAAATATAAATATAAAATAGAAATAGCAATAGAAATATAAAAACCAGCAAACCCGCCCTAAAAACTAACTAAAACTAACTGAATTAGAAAAGAAATAATGTCAAAACTAACTAAAACTAACTGAATTAGAAAAATAATTGTCAAAACTAACTAAAACCAAACTACAATGAAAAATCCAAAACTATTACAACCTCGCAACAGACTGAAAAACAATGACGTATAACTGAATGTGCATGAGCACGCATGCGTGTCTGCTTGCCCACATCAAGTCACTTTTTGACCAATGCGGCCCAGACCGCAAAATGAGTTTGACAAGCCTGGGCTAGACCATAGAGCAGGGGTCTTCAACAGGGGGTCCGGGACCCCTAGTCTAAAAGTTTTGTTTTCAATTTGGCTCTTGTATTTTGCACAATATCCTAGTTAGTTGTATTTGTGAAATAGCCTTATTTAGGCTATATAATTATTAATAAATAATTGGCAATGGGGGGGACCCCTCTTTCTCTTTTTTCTTCTTAGAATTGCTAAATACAACGCACAAGAACTTAGTATCGATAAAATTGATGATTTGCATAGCAAAACGATTCGATACGATTATTTGCATTGCAAAACGATTCGACACGATACAAAGTCAAACGATACGATATTTTGCTGTTTGCATATCGATATAGTAGATTGTTGAAAATTAAAATCGATTTTTCGATGCAGTTACTATATCGTTACACCTCTAGTTCAAGTGGTTAACTTTTATCTGATCAGATTGAAGTCACATACGGAAATGTTTGTGTTGCTGATGGGTACGGTACAAACAGTAATGATCAGGACCAGGGGGTATAGCGTTAAAATTAACTCGTTAGTTTTGCAATTAGAGTACCGGTACTCGGTTACTTAGTTACCTTTTCTAAAATAATGCCGTAACTTAGTTACATTTAAGGCATAATTTGGTGCCACAAAGGAAAAGGAAAATCCATCCGACACATTTGCGATGTTTCCTGATCAATGAACAAGCTCATCTCTGTCAACGCCACAGAGACTTGCTGAGGATTGACCAGAATGTTGCTGCACCACAAATTAACAAACAGCCGGTGAACTTAAAAATCACTCATCAGTGTTCTATTCATTGTAAGTTGAGCAGTAAAGTTACCCATGCACTATACTACGTAGTTCTTTCAATACTATCTTCGTCTAAATCAGGCATAGGATCAGAATGTCGCTGTGCCAACTATAAACAGTGAGTGTACTTATCAGTGTTCCTTTCATTGCAAGTACTGTATGCCGTAAAGTCACCCAAGACACCAATGCACCAGATAGTTCTCTCCGTGCTATCCAAGTGCAAGCCGTCGAAGGTCGGCTCCGCCTGTTGACTCTGCTGTTGATTTTCTTCTCTATTCTGTCCTCTCGTCTTTTTTTTTTGCAAATCATTCATGTCTGAATAATGTCACTGTCGGGCAGAAACCTTTTTTTCTTTCTTTTTTTCTTCATAAATTAATGCCCTATTTTATATATTGTTGTATGATAGTGTCGCGCAAAAGTAGTACAACAGGCACTCTACAAGATCTTTGAAAATGTTCTCCTTTAACAACATGTCCAAAAATGTATATGCCAGATTGAAAGTGGTTAAGTGTGTCTGTGGGCTTTATAAATGTTTAATCAATTAAAAGTATCAACAAGAGCTTGTGAGTAAATAATAACCACAGGACCACAGGTTCTATTTTCCAATTTCCTGAAAAGTTATGGTTTTGATACAAGGTTTCCACGTGACAACAACATGTAGGAAGGTAGGTCTTAACTAACACCCATTAAGACCTGAGGCTGGTTCTACAGTCTTCTGAAAACAGTCTGTATTTCTATTTTCTACATTGTGGTATTGCTACTTTAACTAACTACTTTAAACTATTTGAGTACTTCTTCCACCACTGCCACACATGCACGCACTGTAGCTGATGAGTCATGGGTCCCATTGACTCAATATTATGTTCTTCCTGGGCTTACTCATGCTGGGGAAACATCCCATTACAGCAGAGGAGGTTTTCATAAGGATACGTTGCTCAAAAATTCTCACACAATTTGTCAAACTGTATTTATCCAAGAGAAAGGTGGCGGAGCAGAGCTCACGCCTCCTAGTGACACAGTTACACACATTAGGCCTACGTGTTAGACTTCTGCCCAAATGCGTGTCAGAGCAAATGGAATGTTACTCCAAATACAGTTATCAAAATAGTGTAAACTCACATAAAGACATTCATTCATAGATGTCACATTACAGATTTGATGAAACATACCGTGATAACACCATAGGAACAGGTTCATAACCTGTTTATATAGTACATTCTGTTGGCTAGCAGCAGGGCGCAGCATCAGTTCAACAGATTAGCTCACATCAATCAAAGCTCACATCACCTGTCATCATCATCAATTCCATAAAATGGTGCTGCAAGGATGATGACATCAAACATACACTCAAACGCACACATAAATGCTTTCATGCATGCTTGCTCTCACGCTGTCATGCTCGCTCTCACGCACACTGCAAACAATTGTCAACTGATAGTTTGAAATGTGACAGTAATTTTCCCAGCATGTCAGCCTGCAGACTTTAAACATAATAAATCCTATCATGTTAAGCATAATCGTTCCTTCTAAGTAAAGGACTTACTAAGGACCCCCGATAAACGCAACTGAAGGTAACCATATTAATTCTGGACTTATTTCATTGAGGTGTTACTGTGTGCCAGCATTGACATTGTAATGTTGCTCAAGCATTGTCACAATTTATCAAACCTTAGTTATTTATCCAGGGAAAGGTGACTGAGTGAGCGCAGACGCTTGTTCAAAACCGGAACTGTGAATATACTTTTACTGCTCCTACAGTAGTATTGATGATTTCTTGTACAGTATTGTATGTCTTTATATGTCTTGATGAATTGAATACATTTAGGATCACAATGGAAACAAGCCCTCAGGGCTTTTTGTGTTATGCTTTTAGCATTATTGTATAACTGTACCTCTGTACTTTTTGCAAACTGTTCCTAAAGTATTCAATCAAACAAACAAAAGCCACTGTTTCTTAAACAACAATGAAAAGTGAAATGCTTTTGTAATGAACCGTATTGTATGGCTATAGGTATAGTCTAGGCTTAGCAGCATTTCCAAGTAGTAGTTTTCAACCTTTACTTATCCAGGGGAAGGGTGACTGAGCACGGCTGCACAGATGCTTGTTCAACACCACACCTCACAGTCACAGTTACACATATAATGCTGTATAACAGACCACTGCTGATCAGCTCCATCGGGGAAAGCTGGGGGTGAGGCAGTTCTATTAACTGTATTTGATGAACATGAGCAGTTTTACCCTATTTTGTGTTCTCCAAACATCTGTTAACTCATTAACTCATTACATTTTGTCAATGACATAGATCATCTTTCACCACTTTTTAGCACTGTAATACATGAGAAGTGGAGAGGTCAGCTCCTTTCGATTTCTTGGGACCAGTATTCACTCAACACTGACACAGGATCTAAAGACCAGTTTGATGATCAGCAAAGCACAACAGAGACTCTAGTTTCTCAGGGAGCTGATATCAATGACTCAATTCTGCTGGGCAGTGATCGAGTGTGTTGATCTTCTCCAAACCTGCGTTGCCATATAAGAACTATTAGAAGGATAGCAAGGAAAATGTTGACAGATCCCTCTCACCCTACCTCTCAATATCCACCCTTCAGGAAGGAGATTAGGATTTAGCAGAGTTTCAAACAGAGCATCCTGTTTCAGAGACAGCACCTTCCAGCCTAGGCTTCAGCCATTTGAACTCAGTATTGCCATGACAGTAAATAAACACACTAACATGCACTTCATAGATGGTAAAGCACATTTTAACTTGGTATTGGCTTGCCATATACAGTATATCCCCCTCCAAATGTTTTAAACTTTCAACTTAGTTACCGTATTTGTTCTTTGTTGTTCTGTGAATTGTGTCATCCTGTGTATTGTAGTGTTTTGTTTTGACCTGACATGCATTAGGACAAATTCCAACCAACTGCAGTTGCCATGGCAATCAAGACTTGAAGTTGAAGTAGTTTCTTCATTTACGTTCTCCTCTTGGAATAGATGACAATTCAACTTCTGACTTCCAGTCAGAAGTCTGCCTCTCTCAGAACTCATATCCATCAGCACTCACTGTGATGATACGTGCTGCATGAACCCAAAGCATGAAGCAGAACATGATAGGACTTGGAGCAGCGAGACTGGCTACATCCACACACTCAACAAGTGTGACACGGCATTACAAATGAATGTGCATATTTTTCTGCTGATTCCTATGTGACGGAAGCTGAGCTCAGTGGAAGCTTCCCTCTGCTGCTTTGGAGAGTCTGCAGAGGGTCTATGCTCCTAAAGATCAAGCACCTCAGAATAAGAGGATTGATTGCAGCGCCCATTGACATTACACTAGGAGTTTGGATCTACAGTACAAGCTCACAATGCGCTGTATGTGTTGAGTATATTTTTTTACCTTTTCTATTTAAATCAAGTTTTATTGTAGCGTAACATTTGTTTGATTGTTTATACTGTATGCCCTTGCTAAATAATAATAAACTGGTGTAGTAAGAATTGGTTTATAAATAAAGATTTATTAATTGATACATAATACAGTACATCACAATCAATATATATCACTGCGTAGATATTAGTCTGGAATCTCTGTGTGGAACCTGCATTTCCGAGGGGCAAATAAAAAAAATGCCTCTGGCGATAAACCCGCCCCATAGTTGCATACTGGGCCCTGATTGGTCCCTCACAACGTGGGAGGGAGAGAAATCCAATCTCTATTGAGAGGGCCAGACCTAATCTGCCAAGGACAATTTTCTTTTGCAATGGCTGATTCGTCTGGAACAGGCTACAAAATCACTCCTTCACATGACAAAAAAAGCACAATTCAGCACCCCAGATTGGTTGATTGTCTTGTCTGATCTGATAGCCAATTAGCCTGAATACAGACAGGCACTAAACTAGGGCTGGGCAATATATATTACCAATCAGAATCCTTGGTGCCTGGGCGTCCGAGACGGCCCCTTTCACATACAGTAGAAAGCTTTCCAGACTTAGAAGCTAAGTGAGAAAAAAAGTCAGCTGAACGGAGTGAATCAATCTGGATTCCAGGCTAATATCGAGGTATTTGATCAAAAATGTTAATATTAGATTTTGTCCATATCACCCAGTCCTACTGGAAACACAGGCAGAATATCAGAGAGCCTTTTTAACCCTGCCATCCCTATTTTGGGCATGTCATCATAGGCCACATTTTTCTAACATTTTTCAAAATAGTAGATCTACAAGCTTGTAATGCAAGCAATGCAAAGTGCTTTACATAAAGCAATGAGACATGAAGACACAGAGCAAACATGTAGGCTAATTGATAGAAACACAGCCCCCCTACCCAACCAGTGGTCTGCTGGCAGGATAGGCCATGCAAAGTATTATTTACAGTATTATAATCTTAGATAAATAATATATCTCTCAACAGACTGGAGAATTATCTACTGCTTATCTTGATGAACAAACTCCCAATATTCGCATAATCTTTGATTAGTATTACGTATTTTTTGTTTTGTGCGACATTTCCAAAGCTTGTGTAAACTTTGCTTGACAATTTATGGAAACATGGTTAGTGAGACTAATCTCTCTCTGTCTCTGCCTCTGTGTCTCTGTGTGTCTCTCTCTCTCTCTCTCTCAACCCAATCCCCTTACATCCTATAGCCTGGAGGCTGCCCAAGGATTTTACTGTGTAGGTTGTTATGGTAACCTCAACTTAAGCCCACCCTCACACTCAATCCTTTTCCTGATCTTTGCCCCCTCATCCTCATGCTCGAGTGTCCAGTGTCGTCACCTCCCTAGCGGCTGTGGATGGCTCGATCTTGTCGAGGCAAAATCCTGGCCTTTGAAGCCAGGGCAGCTTTTCGGGTCATAGTGGTACAGCGGGTCAGGATGTCCTGAGCCCTCGGTCTGGGAGGCACCCTTGGGGCCACTGGCCCCGCCTTGCTTCTTTTGGATGTGTCCGAATCAGAACTATCAGAATAAGAGCATAGGCGGGGGAGGTAGGTGGGACTGAGATCTCGTCCGGTGCGTCCACCGTCACTCATCATCCTGGATAGGGGCGAGCAGGTATGGCCCGGACGGTTCTGACGGTGCTCCTGCAACGACCTGGGACGGTAGACGGGGCAGAGATCTAGGACGGTGCGTCCGCCGTCACTGTACGCACAAAATCCACTCTCCGGTGAGCCCATGGGGGAGTAAATGGAGACCTCAGACGGTGTGCTGCTAATGTGGCTTTTGCAGCTGCCTGGGATGGAGATGGTGGAGAAAGTGGAGAAGTCAGACGCCATGCTCGTGTTACTTTTGCGGCCGTCCAGAGAACTGTCTGAGTGGAGTCGTGGGGTTCCATCTGACTCAAGCATGGGCTGAATGGAGGCATTGTGCGAGTTGTGTTCATCATGAAGAGCACATGAATAGTAGCTGCCACCGCGGGATATGATGGGTGAATCAGTAGTTGTCAAGTTCAAGGTGGAACTGGGTAGCTTATTTTTCAGGTTTTGCAGGCATGCTCGTGGGTTGTTGTACGGCTGCAGGTACAGTGCGGGAACGTAACCTGTTTTGCCTTTGTTTCTGAAAAAGATAAGTATTCAGTGGGAATTAGGTTTCCACCGATAAAACATATTTGTTTTCATATCACATCTACAATCTAGATCAGCTATTTCTATTTAAGTATGACGTGGTGCTCACCTACAAAAACTTTTGAATTTTGTTTTTCACTTGAAAATATGCCCTTATTTGGCGAACAACATTTTGTATTTATTTATTATAGAAATTGTAACTTTCTGTTGTTTTTTGTTTTAGGAAGAAGACCCAGACTGGATCCACGGATCCGGATCTTCACATAGGAAAATCAACAGGAGGTTGACATTGCAGAACCGAGACAAAATCTGCTTTGTTTGTTTGTTTATTTATGTGCTTAAAGAATGACTTTGAGACCTGTTTCACTGCGTAAGTCAATGGGGAGAAGATTTTGGGATATCAATTTTGTAATCAATGGAACAACTATTGAAGATATCTTTCCAACACTTTGAGTTACATCATGTCAAGGTACTTTAACTACAGTACGCAACGCAAACCTCTACCAAAGAGTCATTGTGCATTCAGGAATGGAGCAGGAATCGTGGGGAGAGAGAAAGGGAGTGAAGGGGGAGTGGAAACAGTAAAACAAAAACATGATTGATTGACACTGCACTGCGTCATTGGAGCTCTGTTAAAGTTGAGTCCAGGTCAACTTTGATTTGTAGTGCGTCACACACCCATCACACAGTGACACGTTTCGAGCATCAGATTGTAGCTTCATGTCGCTGGCTTCCATTGAAAATTACTTTGCTTTGACCTATTGCTTTGTCCACAACATGGCATTTTTGCCATGCTGGGTGCACTTCTATCCTTAATAAACCACCTATGTTTTTGTGACCCTCTGCATGCCGCTAATGTCAATATTTGAGCCTGATTAGTGAGCTAAGACAATTATAAAAGCTTGAACAAACAGTCTTTATTCCTTTTTGCTTTGTTTGTAGTGCCATTAGACAAATACCTGATGAACCACCACCCACTGTCAGACTTCCTCAGCAGTTCCACCACAGAGCCTATGGTGAGGGACAACTCATCATGCTTTTTGGTGGAGTAGTTTCTGACAGCACAGTACAGGGCAGCTGTGGGGCATATCCAAATAAAGGGTTAAAAAATAGAACAACTGCATGTGCTAGAATTGAAGAAAATTTGAAATCCTGCAAATCTCACATTTCTTTATCCTGGCATTTCTGTTTTATATGATCTCTATAGCATCACAGCCTCACTTGATCCACAACATGAGTTTAATAAAATCACACCTCTCTGAACACCAACAATGAGCGCTTCATCACCATCATCATCATCATCATCAACACAATCATCATCCTCTTCCTGACAGAGCTTCAAATAGGGAGCGGGAAACCAAGCCATACGCCTGTCCTCATGCTCCACCAGCCACCAGCCTGTCAAGGTATGACAAGTGACAAGATGAACAACAAACGGACAATATTTACACTCTCACAGATAAATGAATTAATTGTCTCCGACAGCCGAAGGCCGGAGATTGCCGGAGATTATGTTTTCGCTCCTGTGTCCATCCCTCTGTGTCCGTCTGTGTGTGTGTATGTCTGTGAACAGCTAATCTCCGGCACCGTTGGACCGATCGCCGTGAAACTTCGCATGCACCTCTGCCCCACATTTTTCTAATCCGCCTCATGGTGGCACTATAACAGGCTGCTTCACTTTTTGACTTGTAACCCTTGAACCGTAGGCCGTACAATCAAATTGGGTTAGTCATGACCCAACTACCCATATAGGCCAACGCCCATTTCCACCTGACAAGATTTATTTATTTTCCCCACGATTTTGTAACCCCATCTTTTACACCCAGTGCCAATTGTCTATGTAATCCTAGGCACTACCTTCCCTCTGCCAACCTAGGGAGGCCAGGGCCGAGCTCATGCCTCCTTCAATGCATGAGAGCCAACTGGCCTTCTTATCACCTGACAGGGGAGAGTTACCCTGGTTGGACGTAGCGCGTGTAAGGAACACGTTATTCTAACCAGTTCCTTTCCCCTCCATCAGGCGCCCCGCCTGGCCAGGGGGAGGCAATATAGTGACCAGGATTACTGCATGTTTTTGTGAGGGTATCTACCCTAGGAGACACGGGGAGAACATGCAAACTCCACACAGAGAGGCCCTTTCGCCAACCCCACCTAGGATATGGGCACCACCTGACAAGATTTACCGTCATTTTGTATTTTCTTCAAAACACATTTTTTGAAACTGTCTCAGCCCAGAAAGCATCAATAAGAACGGTCAAATGAAGCATACACAGCTAACCACTTTTAATTGGGCGTCCCTATTTTAGGCATGTCATTATGGGGGAAACATTCCAAACACTATTCGTTACACAACAAATTATATAGGGCTAAAGTGGTTAATGAAAAACAAAACTCTAATGCTACGTTCACACTAGCAGCGACAAAGCGACAAGCTGCAGGTCATTTTCAATGGAAGCCAGTGACATGAAGCTACAAACTGACGCCTGGCACTTGTCGCTGTGTGACAGGGTGTGATGATGTGAAACAAAAAATAAGCTGAGATGGATACAACTATTTATAGAGCTCCAATGACGCAGTGAAGCATAAGTCCATTTTTTTTCTCCACCATTTCCACTCTCCTCTCTCCCCACAATTCCTTCCACGTTATGTGAACGAGTTCCCTGTGCTATTTAACCCTACCTTTTCAGTTATGCAGTGTGGCAATACTCAACAGACACTCTGTTGCTGACCATGTTTGGATGTTTTGTAACTTGAATGAATTGAATTTTGAATGTGCTTTGAATGAGAATGAGTTTTTCTTCCATTACGTAACAGAGCAGAAATTGTGTGGAGAGAGAAGGGCAGTGGAAATGGTGAAACAAAAACAAGACTGCTGGAATGCTGAAAAAAGTTTGAGCCAGCTCAACTTTTGTCTTGTAGCACATCACGCCCATCTTGCAAGTGTCAGGCATAAGTTTGTAGCTTCATGTCACCAGCTTCCATTGAAAATAACTGCTTTGTCACCACTAGTGTGAACATGGCATGATATTTATAAACTTTGACTAATATACGTGCTGAAATTGGAAATAGTCTGTTACAAGTCCACTTTTACACACTCCGGATTTTATTGTGTAAGACTGCACTGCACAATGCACAGTAAAATCCTGTTAATTTATCCTTTTGTAACTAAGAGTGTACAAATGTAGCCAGTCATTTTGATTAAATTTGTAAACTCTCAGAGTTGTATTTTACCGTGTGAGCACTCACCTCCAGGGTCTTTAATAAGCACGTCAAGCTTCTGATTCACAGTGACTTTAAATGGAAGGTTCTTGGTGTCCTTGGTCTCATAGTCTCCCACACAGCGGTATGTCTGAGTGACAAACGGGTATGTGACACTGCCTCTGCGAATGCCAGCCGTTACGTCCGTCCCATCAGACAGGTCTTCTGACAGCAGCATCATGACACTGTGGAGACAAATGTCAGGTGAAAATTATCAGTCAAATACATGAATCAATAAAGACGAATAGGGGAGCGATGGCTCCCACATAGTAAATAGCTGTTCAGTCGGGACAGACAGAAACAAGTTTTGTGAATGAATAGATTAGCTAGATGAGCTGTTGCTATGGTAAGATGTAATAATTGGTTGTGTCAACAATGACAACAACAAACAGACACACTGGACTGATGGCTTGGACCCTTACCTGTTCTTGGTGAAGTCTGGCTGCAGATCATGGTTTTTGGGCATGAAGAACTGTGTGAGCTCTGCACTCTCTGTCACGATTGGATCACAAATCATCAACTCAGTGAGGTAGGACGACAGGAACTTCATCCTGCTGACTGATCTGCTGGAACCTTTCTGCTGCAAGCTGCTCCTCATGGCCCTGGCTGAGAGGAGACAACATGGGTGTTATTATAATAATAATCAGTGGTGGAAGAAGCGTTCAGATTTATTGTACTATAAGTCAAAGTAGCAATACCACAATTTAGAAATACTCTGTTACAAGTAAAAGTCCTGTATTCCAAGGTAAATGTACTCACATTTTTCACAATTTGACAAACTTTTTTCGAAAATAGCGAATCTACAAGCTTGCAAATCAGCTATTTTGGAATAGCAAAAGTATAACATAGGACTAATTAAATAATGTATGTTTTGTATTAATAATCTAAATCTGCAAAGTAATGAGTGACAAAAGCTGTCAAATAATGTTGTGAAGTAAAAATGCAGTACTTGAGTAAACGTACTCAGTTACTTTCCACCACTAATAATAATACATACTTTTCTTCACAGCAAGAAAGTGCTATTAGAAGTACAAAAAGTACACGAAAGCACAAGTCAGATTATGCAATGTTCCAAAAAGGTTTGATGCAGACTGGGAGCTCTAGTAGCTTGAGTCTCAATTTATTGTTTATGCTATAATGACTGGCTATCCACAGGTTTTGTAGAAATTGTTGAAATATTAGGCCTTAAATGTCAAATGGTCATTTGTTCAAATTATGTTTAATGATTTGTAAGTTATATTGTATAATATACTCTACCATACAGATTGGACAAAATTACATTCTATTCTTTCAAAAAAGTTAAATTGAGACGCATTAAGCCCTATTTCAATACTAGTGAAAATAGCAGATCTACAAGCTTGTTTTGCTATTTTCACTATATTTAGCGACAAATTTCTACAGCAGTGTACTGATATTTAAAAAACGTGCTTTGTCATTTGTACTTCTGTATACTTAAATATTTTTAAAAGCACATACTTTTGAACACTTACTTATTTTTTTAAAGCAAGTAGTACTTCAGCACTCAAGTAGGCCTACAAATTTGAGTGAGCACGCTTCACTTGTATTTGAGTCATATTTGGCCAAATATTGGGCTTGGATATAGGCTACTTTGTCCACAACTGTCTCAGGATTTATACTTACTTCTAAATTTAGGGATCCTCCTTTTGATTCCTTGAAGAGGGTCCACAAAGGTTAAGCTTCGTTTCAGATGCCTCTGTCAAGAAAATAAATATATATTCATATGAGACTATTAAAATATCACAGCATCCAAATCCAAACACATTAAAAAGCCATGTGGAGTATACAGTAGTAGGCTACTCTGAAAATGTGTTGTTGTTTTTTCCAGATACTTACATGAAATTTCTTAAAATCCTGGAACAACCTGTAGACAATCATTTCTCCCTCATTGGACCATATCACAGATACCATGAACATCTACAGGGGTAACACAGTAAACTATTCATATTAATACAACAAGAAAGCAATGAAACACAACAGCAGAGAGGGAGGGAGAGAGAGAGAGAGAGAGAGAGAGAGAATAGGATACACCAGTGGTTCCAAATGGACCCTTGCAGGTCTGTAACTATGGAACCAAACGGACCCTCACGGGTCCGTTTGGTTCCATTTGTACACTCTCAGAGTTATGGGGGTCCTTGAAATTTAAAAAAAAGTTTGATATAAACCACTGGGATACATGCACCATCATAGGTTACCTTTAGTTTGGGTGCATCCCGTTGCATGACGCCAATGATGCGGGCGGCGACCACGCGACGCGGCACGTCAACCATCGCTGTGATCGTGTACCTCCGTTCTCTCAATGGAAAGCTGTCCTCTGCTCCTCACCTGCTCCAGCTGACAACAAGTGCCTGGATGAGGGGAGGCTACTGTACATATAGGCCAGCGCTGCTGGAGAGGCGGAGTCGGTCCGCTTGAAGGGTTGGAGGAAGTTACCGCCAAGCGCCAATCAAATGCGTGCCCTTTCAGGTGAGGACCACAGATGCTGCTAATTTACAAGGGGTTTTGGAAAAACCCTAATTTTAATAGCTTTTACTATTAACTAGGCTACTGTATGAGTTTATTTCTTAAGAAATAGGCTAGGCCTATTCGTTTCATGCAACTTAAAAACAAAAGATAAAATGCAAGGCAAAGAAATTGTAAATTTAAATTCAAATTCATCTGTAGCCTAAAGTTATTCAGAGAGACTATACAAACCTGTAGTTTTCTTATTTCAGACAGGACAGTTCATGAATGGATTAAAATATTTTAATGAACATATGTGTTTGGTTTGGCGATGAATGGATCCGCTTTTAGGTACTATGAGGGAGCACTAATAGGGGCCTTCCGAATCCACATCCAAAGCAGATCTAAAACAACAGGTGGTAGCTGGGGTGGTGGAGGGTGAGCAGCAAGGTTTAAAAGCAGCAGCAGCACATACAGCAGTAGGCAGCAGCAAACAGCCAGCAAGGAATGAGTAATGCAAACTTCCCCATTTAAATCAAGGCTATCCACAAGTTTCCTAGTGATATATCAGTGAATAATGGGAATCACTTTATGTCTTCAGTCATTCAATGTCATTCAACAGGAAGTGATGCCCATACTTCCCTGTCCATGGGGCATTATGGGCATCATTAATTGGATTTGTTCAGCTTGTGAATTAAACAGTATTTCTGAACTATTGTGACCTTTGTCCGTTAATTGGTTCAGGAATATAAAAGGAGACATATCACAGGTTATTTTCTAATCACTTGTTTTTCAATGTGCACACACACTGTATAATTTTATTGAGGCATAAACAGCACATGTATCGTTTCTGGCTCGGCAGTAGGCTACGGCCAGATTTGGTTGTCTTGTCAGGCTGTCAATGTCTCGCAACACTTTGGCACGTTCAAAAAGGTACTTTGTGCACTTTATATACCTCAATAAAATTATACAGTGTACACATCGAAAAGCAACACAGCAGAAAACAATGTGTGATATATTTTATTTAATTTTCATGGACCGAGTATTTTATAAAGCTCTCAATCATTTATAGTGTTATTTTATAGTGTTTGTTCATAAGCTGGTCCACCTGGCCCTCATTGACTCCAATGTATTCCATCAAAGCCCTGGTTGCAGTTTGCCTCCCAGTGCAACGAATCTGCCAGCTGAAATTGCTGGATAACGAAAATTACATAGATGACCGCACCTTCAGGAACTGCATGAGTTTCCTGACTGAAATGACTCAGTGCATGTACCATGCGCAACGCTCATATGTTTGCATAACAACCGTGTTTATAATGTTGGGTCTTGTCCATGATTAGATTAGATGAAGCTGCCTGAAAAATATGGAATAATTGAATATGCCATAGCAACAGCATTCTGCAATGACTGCGCCCCAGGTGATTTTCTTTGGACAGCACTTCATTGGTTGGTCAAGATCCTAGGAGGAGTAGTGACTTAAGTGTTTTTCATCAAATTGAAAATAGTGGAAAATGTAAGTGGCAAATAGCTCCCACTGGCCAATACCATTCTGCAAATTTTCATATAAAGCATCTCGGCAGTTATGTCTGAACTGCTAAATAATAGAAATAAAACAAACAGATACAATTGGGTGCCTACACACTTTGTTCTTGGCCCCCTAAAAAAAGCAAATCTATGCACATCCTTAACCTTCTCAACATCCTGAACCCCAAACTGAAACTTTGTTGCACGACACGTGCAGTCACTTCACACCTGTCGTCTGCCTGCAATATCCCTTATCTGGTGTGGAGAGGTATGTGTGTGTGTGTGTGTGTGTGTGTGTGTGTGTGTGTGTGTGTGTGTGTGTGTGTGTGTGTGTGTGTGTGTGTGTGTGTGTGTGTGTGTGTGTGTGTGTGTGTGTGTGTGTGTGTGTGTGCGCGCGCACGTATGCACATGTACGTGCGTGTGTGTGCACGTATGCACATGTACGTGCGTGTGTGTGCACGTGCGCACGTGAGAAGGAGGCATCCAGGTGTTTCTTCAAAGTGGCGGTGGAGAGAGTATAAGAGTAAGAGGGGTTATCCCAAGCATCCCTCTGAAGGCATGGGGACGTGCAGTCTCCGTCTGAAGTAATGCCAGGATTTTATCAAGCACACACACACACACACACACACACACACACACACACACACACACACACACACACACACACACACACACACACACACACACACACACACACACACAAACATAAAAATTGTGAGTGTTAATTTAACTGAGAGTAAAATGTTACCTGTGAGGGTAGATTAATGCTCAGGATTTTAGTGCATACACACAGAGCATTGTGCTGTAGAAGGTCAGAACTGTCAAGCTAATGTGAGGGGCAATAGCTGATGTCAACACCTCAATGTAATACGTAGTTCAGATGCGGCTTCTCAGACAGAACTCGAGGATTACGACTCCGCATATTTGGCATTTATTGATGCAAAGGAACAGGAAGAGGCAAACATGCTGTGTCACACGTGTTCACACACACGTGCCTGGACCTTGACACATGCAGGCACGTGCACATATAGGAGCCAGCCAATTCCCAGGCATCTAGCCGATTGTCTTCATACAGAAAGGGCCCTTTTTATTAGCCTGGCATTGCCAGACTGATGACGTGGATTCACTCACACATGTTCCTCCACGCCACGGTATGTGTGATAGGCCTTTTGATGGGTGAATCTGTCATACGCTTATAGCAGGGCTGATCTATTAATCATTATAATGCACATTCGTAACTAATATATAAAGTAGCCTACAGTATGCACACTTTTGCTTGACTGGGTCTAGATTGTTTGGCTCTGTTTTACCAGTTTGCCACCGTCCTCTGGTAATGAATAGGCAATTTTCTTCTTCCAAATTCTGTTTTTATTATGTCTACCAGGCTGATGTCAGGGGCCAGACATAAAACATTTTGTCCCACCTTTGTGTCTGTGTTTGTGTCTAGAGTTAATCTCATGAACTACCAGACCAATCAGCACCACATTTCTTCACACTGCCAGTAGGCCAAAAAGAATTACATCTTGCATATTGGCGTCATGGTGGTGCTGTACATGTTGGCCAAAACTCGTTTTGACGTATAATTATTATTTGTTCTTGATTATGCTGTGTAGAACATTATGTAACATCGTTACTTGAAATTAATATAATTCCAAACAGTTGCATTTATTCTGCCACTCTTTAGATGTATGTGTTTCATTACCCAAACAATGCTGCTATTGTATAGACTGACAGCTCCAATATTCTGACAACTAAAAACACATTATCAATATCAACATATATACACATACACAAGTAGGCCTACAGTTGTCGCAATGCCACACGTCATCCCTCCAATGTCACATCCTTCTTCTTATTTCATCATTATGCATTTATGTGTGTGTGTGTGTGTGTGTGTGTGTGTGTGTGTGTGTGTGTGTGTGTGTGTGTGTGTGTGTGTGTGTGTGTGTGTGTGTGTGTTTGTGTGGGTGGGTGGGTGGGTGAGTGTCCCAAAAGTCTGTGCATGGCCCTGTGTGTATGCATATAAGCAGTTGTGGGTGGACCTCTCACTCCCTCACTCATCTTCCCACTAACATTCTCACATTACAAATGTGCAGACATACTCAAAGAAACACACAATCATGCAGGCAAGAAGTCTGGTCCTTCAGGCGTCACTTCTACTTTTTATGGAGACATGTTTGAAGTAAAAAAGGATGCACGCATATAGCTCGGAAGAACAATAAACAATGGATATTATTCTGCATGCTGAAAACGTTAGGAGTCAGAAAGACTGGTCCAGCCACCTGTACATGTTAAAGATGGAGGCCCCATTTCACAAGTTTTCAAAATGTCGCACAAGTTTTCCGTTGTATTATTTGGACATGGCTTCAAAGTCATTCATCTAAATTTAACAGGCAGTGATAGTCTGAAGGCATATTTAGTGACATTACCTAATACCTGGCATTATTATTGTACTAGGTAAGTTGAAACATATGCACACAATCTGCTTTCTCTCTTCTTGACCACTAAGGGTGTGGTCCGCTTTTATTGGTCTGCCAACAGGAAATAGCTCAGTTTATTTGTGCTCTTTACTGTAAGTCAGACCATGCCCTTTTATTTATATTGTTGTTGGAAGTCAGTCATATTATTAGGAGAGCAGGCACCTGTTTTTCCCATGAACAGTTGGAACAGTGCAGCCTCAAATGCACTTTAGGCAACACCAAGGCTATATTAGTTTAACATTATCATATTTTTTTATTTTCAATTTCAGTTTATTTACAATTTGTTTTCAATGTGGGTTTGCTGTTTTTCTTTAAATGGCTTATTAGTTTAGTTTTTTATTAGTTTCAGTATTACTTTTAGCCAGTGTCACGGTCTGAGTCAGGGCAGAATGTAGGTCCGAAGTGCAGGATGAGGCAGAGGCTGAACAGGTCGGTTCAAAGTGTTTATTAACTCAAAAGGTGGGAATACAGACGAAAAGGAACTGAAACCAAGACATACTACACGTAACATTAGACAATGAACAAGCAGGGATACAGTGCAAACACAGGACTTAAATAGACAGGGAAATAATAAGACACAGCCACACAGGTGAACTCAACAGACAATCAACACTGGGATAGGCTGGGGGACTAAGAGGACAGGAGGAGGACATAACTAATCAAACGGGAGGTGAGACAAGACAGGTAACAGTAACTAAGCAGAACAGGAAACAATACTACAAAATAAAGGTACAGAACATCAGGGCAAAAGGCAACAACAGAGTAACATAAATACAAAACTAAAGACAACAGCAGAACAAAGGCCAAATAAGTCCAAGACCTTATAAGGGTAGTCAAAGGCTAAATAATAAAGTCACAGTCCACGGCCCGAGGAGCGGACCATGACAGCCAGATGTTTATCAAAATAATGTTTATCAATAAACATCTGACCACTTAACACGGCATGTGGTCAGATGGGTGGGCCACGAACAGGTTGGGGAACCACTGCTATTGGGAGATATTCTTTATTTGTGGCAAAAGCTTTCCATCCATAATACTAATTGTGATCAGGGGGAAGTTGTGGAGAAAGGTGTGGTAGAGACTTCTGAGAACTACAGTAGATAGTACAAAAAGTACAAAAGGATAGGTACTTATCGTAGTAGACACAAGCATTCTATGGACCTTTCCAGGAAGGCAGTGGTTGCTCAAGAGGGTAAACATATAAGGGAAATGGGTGTGCCACCTGTGTGTTTATTTTCATCATACTGCAGGCCTTAGTATGGTTAAGTGTTGCTACAAATTTGAATATTATGGATGATACATATTCTTATCTGTATCAAAACCTTAGTAGTACCCATCTAGTACATATCTTCAAAACCTGATCCAACCTTACAACCCCTCCAGCTCACTCAGCTAACTCAGGGAAGCCGTCAGATCCTTCACCAAAGGGAAGCTCCAAGATGCAGTAGCCTGGAAATACTGGAGTTTCCCAGTTCTGCAACAAATATTCACATCTTAAGTTAATCATCGGCAAGAGAGTCCAAAAAGCAAGTGTTGTAATATTGACCTTGACCAGATCCCAGTATTTGTACATAATATTATGATTAAAAAGACTTAATCACTCTTAGCCACATGAACGACTAGCATCCTCTACCAACCTGTTTCCCAAATAGTGGGTCGGGACCCATCTTTGGGTCGCGGACCAATTTTGATGGGTCGAGAGTAAATCAAATTAAATTCTCTTTTGGGTCTTGAGCTAAAAGGTTTGGGAACCACTGCTCTACCAGGTCTGGGGTTGGATTGAATCAGGTGCTGTATCAGCCCTGGATAACAATCCAGTGGGCCAGCCTCGCTCAGTGGCCTGCTGTACAACTAACTACTGACAAGCACCTGAGGAGGGAAGCGAGGTACAAGAGCTCCTTTGCGGGGTGGGCAACTTTGATGATGGAGAGGGCCACTAAATTTCCACACTCACTCCAGGGGGCCACATTGCATACCTGCACTCTCACTGAGGTTTTTGAGAATGATTTCTCAGTCTAATAGACATGAGCCATCTGCACCTCTCTTTATTAAATATTCCTTATTGTCTTTTAGACAAGGTCCATTTTTTTTCAATCCTGTTTATTTATGTTTACTAAATAAAAATAATGCAAACAAGACATTCCCAATTATTTTCATATTTTTCTTAATTTTACTTCTGACATCACTCCTACCAAACAAGGCAAAGAAATTACTTTAATTTACCCTTTCGTTGTACTTCAAAACATACTTGTTTCATAAAATATAGAGGCCCTCAGTTGTGGAACTCAGATGCATCCCTAAAGTCATCACTATCCTTGCCTATGTCTAATTCTTATTCATTTGTCATTCTGTCCTTTTCTGTGCAATTTTACTGCTGGTCCCCTTGTAAGCTTGTATTATTTTGTATTGTTCTTATTGAACTTTTAATTTATTATTTAATGATCTCCTCTATTATGGAAAGGATTCTAAATTGTTTTTTTCCTTTTCTTGCACAATAACTTGTTTTCTATTTTATATTACAAAGTGCTTGTGATGGCTGACTCAGCAGCCACACATTGAGCCTATGGTACGGTGATTCCTTTTGGTTTATTTATTTAGTTGGTTTATTTTCAGTTGTACATTATACACAATTGCCATCTAATATATGTAACCACACACAACCAATTGGAATAACAGTTTATTGTTCAGTTGTTTTTCTATGAGTTTGTTTGCATTTGATTTGACTGAGTTTTCTTTGAGTTACTAGTGCTGTGGGAGGTTTCTGACGGACATATATGGACATGAGGGGCTGGCCAAAGCAGAGGGGATCAGCTGTTATGGATCTACAGCTAATCTGGACAAATCAGACTGAACCACAGTCCCTCTGTACCATGGGGTGGGGCAGGGGTTTTGAGTGTGTGTGTTTAATGGTAGTCTTTGTCTTTTCCCCCTTTTTTGTTAACAGTGGTCTGACCCATCCCTATATATGTCCACCTCCTGTGTCATTCTAGTTAGTCCAGTTTTTAGTTCAGTTGTGTTTCTCTGTTTAGTTATTTAGTTTGATTTGTTTATTTTGAGCACATTTATTGTTTGATTATTTTGAAGCAAAGCACAAAAAGAAAAATAAAATACCAAAAAAAAGGAACATTCTTTTAAACCAACAACCACGTTTCCCTGTGTCTCTCCTTCCGACCAACTCGGTCCCTGACAGATGGTGGCAGTGGTGGGACAACGGAGGAGAGCACAGGTTTTTTCTTTTCCCCCCCCACTTTTTCTCAAAGTTTTTTTGTTTGTTTCCAAACCCTGAGCAATGAATCGTGGTAGAGGAAGAAGAGGATCACCAAAGCCGACACAGGAGGATGAGGAGGTTGAGGAGGATAGCCCAGACTCTAGAGGAGCCCCTGAGATAAGCCGAGAGCCAACACTGGCAGATTTGGCCAGTATTTTTCAGGACCACATTGGCAAACAGGAGGCCCGGGATGCTCGTCAGGAGCAACGGTTTGAGGCACTGAAAAATCAGTTCCAGCAGATGCAGCTGGAGGTGCAGGCTCATACTTCCCCGGGCCCAGAACGCAATGCAGGTGGTGAACCTGGTCCACAGGCTGCTGAAGCAGCAGCGTCTCCAGAGGGCTCCCCAGACATCGCTAACTCAGGTCGGTTCCGCTTCTCTCCAGAGCCTAGATTGGAAAAATTAACTGAGAGTGATGATATTGAACATTTTCTGACGACTTTTGAAAAAATCTCATCAGCATGTAGGTGGCCTAAATCTGATTGGGTTTTCCGCCTAATTCCACTGCTTACTGGTAAGGCGAGAAGTGCCTATGTACATATGGATGTTGATGAAACTCATGATTATGAGAATGTTAAAAATGCCATTCTAAGAAAATATGACATTAATCCAGAGTCCTATAGGCAGAGATTTCGCTACACAGATATTGAACCGGGGGAAACCCCCAAGGAACTGTATGTAAGGTTAAAGGAGCTGTATCAGAAGTGGATCCGACCGAAAGATAAAACTGTTAATGATGTTGGTGAAATGATCATTTTGGAGCAATACTTACGCATGCTATCCCCTGAGCTACAGATATGGATCAAGGAGCATGATCCCCCATCGGCAGCAAAGGCTGCGTCACTGGCTGATGTGTTTGTGGCCGCCAGGAGGAAAGGACAGCCATGGAGCTATAACAACTGGAGGGAAGCAAAAGAGAACCGCTGGCCCACCTCTCCTCAATACCAGGATGCAACACCAGGTGTGGGTAAGGCTCCCATCAGGGAGAACCAGCCAACAAATACACCAACAAAACGGTTTAATAGAGTACCCACTTGTTATTTGTGTGGACAGGAAGGCCACATACAACCAAATTGCCCAAAGAACCCACTCAAGCTCACTCAAATGTGTGTGGTGCCTCGTAAAAATGATTTACAAACTAATAATGATCAGTACATGAAGATGGCAACCGTCAAAATTAATGGAAAGACTCTGAAGGCCCTAATTGACACTGGCAGTGATCAGACCCTGGTGCACCGGAAATTCGTGCCACCCAATGTTATTTGCACTTCAGAGACAATTCCCATTTGCTGTGTGCATGGAGATAAGAAGCCGTACCCCACGGCTGACATGTACATTGAAGTGCAAGGACAAACGTACCTGTTGAACATTGGAGTGGCAGACAATCTGCCCTTTTCAGCCGTGTTAGGTAGTGACCTGCCTGTCTTGTTTGATTTGTTACACAAACCTCACAGTTGTAATGTTGCAGTAACCAGAGCCCAAGCCAAGTTGGTAGATGAGCCATCAGTAACACTCAGTACCCTGCCTTTTTATGATGCAGACCTAGACCAACAGCCTGGGAAAGCCCGAAAACCACGCACACAAAGGAGGCAGGAGAAGTTCCAGCATACTGTGGTAAAACCCTCAAAGGAGGTAGCTCCAGACCTGCCACTGGGTTTTAAGGTGCCCTCAAATATGGTGCAGATGCAACAGGATGACCCCAGTTTAGCCACATTGTTGCAAAATGCTAAAGAGGGGGGGAATGGGTATTTCCTACAGAAGGGTATGCTCTACCTTCAACATGGACCAGTTAAGCAGCTAGTCGTTCCCAGGTTAGCCCGAGAGTCAGTACTTACCTTGGGCCACTCTGTTCCCTGGGCGGGCCACCTAGGGAAACACAAGACCATAGCGCGCATTAAACGACACTTTAACTGGCCTGGTCTACAGGCAGATGTTGACCAGTTTTGTAGGACTTGCCCTCAGTGCCAGAAGACATCAGCCAGAAGACCCTCGAGAGCTCCACTTCAGCCTCTCCCCATTATTGGCACCCCCTTTGAACGATTAGGTATGGACATTGTTGGTCCAGTTGAAAAAAGTAAAGCCGGAAACCGTTACATGCTGGTGATTACAGATTACGCTACTAAATATCCAGAAGTGTTCCCTCTAAAATCCATCAAAGCAAAAGCTGTGGCATTCTCCTTGGTGCAGTTTTTCTCCAGGGTGGGCCTTCCGCAGGGGATTTTAACAGACCAGGGCACTAATTTCATGTCCACCCTTCTGAAACAGGTTTACCAGCTGCTCGGCATCAAGGGTGTGCGAACGACCCCTTACCATCCGCAGACAGATGGACTAACGGAGAGGTTTAACCAGACCCTCAAGCAAATGCTCCGTAAGTTTGTCGATGACACTGGATCTGATTGGGACCAATGGCTACCTTACCTCCTCTTTGCATATAGGGAAGTACCCCAAGCCTCAACTGGCTTCTCTCCATTTGAACTGTTGTATGGTCATGAGGTGAGGGGACCTCTGACTTTGCTGAGGGAGGCTTGGGAAGGGGACCAGGCGGGGGAGGAGGGAGCTGTTGATGTAATAACCTATGTGGTAAAGATGAGAGAAAAGCTGCAGAAGATGACGGAACTCGCCCAGCAGCACATGGCCGAGGCCCAACGCTATCAGAAAACGTGGTATGACAAGTCAGCACGACAGAGGTCCTTTAGCCCAGGACAGAAGGTTCTGATCATGCTACCCACCAGCGACAGCAAGCTGCTGGCAAAGTGGCAAGGGCCATTTGAGGTGGAGAAACAACTTGGCCCTACCACCTACCAGGTTGCAACCCCAGGGCGGCCACGCTCCCGTAAGGTGTTGCATGTGAACCTCCTAAAGGAATGGTCTGAGAGACCAGAGAAGACGGCAGGGGTTATGCTGATCAGAGCGGTGGAGGAGGAAGAGGCAGTAGATGACCAATATCTGCCCTCACCTGCCCCCGCAGTGCTTGATCTAGGCCATCTGTCAACGGATCAACAAAATCAGGTGAAAGCTTTATGTAACCCTCAAATATTTCAAGAATATCCAGGACGCACAAATATTGTTGAACATGATATTGTCTTAAAAAAAGAGGCTGACGTAAAACGTATGAGTTACAGGATTCCAGAACGCCTCCAGGGCTCCTTGAAAAAAGAGTTGACCTGATGCTGTCCCTGGGCACCATTGAGGAATCCAAAAGTGAGTGGTGTAACCCAGTGGTTTTAGTCCCAAAGAAAGATGGCACCATACGATTTTGTATTGATTTTAGATACCTGAACTCTGTGTCAAAATTTGATTCTTACCCAACACCACGTATTGATGACCTGATTGAGCGACTGGGCAAAGCAAAGTACCTGACCACCATTGACTTATGCAAGGGCTACTGGCAAGTGCCTCTTTCCAAACGGTCTAGGGAGCTGACAGCCTTTCGCACTCCATGGGGGCTTTTCCAGTTCACAGTCCTGCCATTTGGGTTGCATGGGGCCCCGGCAACCTTTCAAAGACTGATGGATCAGGTATTGAGAGGATGTTATCACTATGGATGTGCATATCTTGATGACATTGTGATTTTCAGTGCCACTTGGGAGGAGCATCTCCAACATCTGGGGGAGGTTCTGGGGCGAATCCAATCTGCGGGCCTGACCATTAACCCTGCAAAGTGTGTGTTCGCCAGAGCTGAGACTGAGTATTTGGGGTTTGTAATTGGGAATGGGGTCATCAAACCACAGGTCCACAAGGTCCATGCTATTAATTCCTGTCCCCCACCTAATACCAAGAGGCAGCTAAGGTCCTTCCTTGGCATGGCAGGCTTCTATCACCGTTTCATTCCCAATATGTCCGATAGAGCTGCTGTTCTCACAGACATGACCGGGAAAACACGGCCCAATGGGCTCCGGTGGACGAAGGAGACATTGGCAGCCTTTCAAGACATCCAGCAGGCTCTGGGTAAGAACCCCGTCCTATACAGTCCAGACTTTGAAAAACCGTTCATTTTACAAACTGATGCCTCGGAGAGGGGGCTCGGAGCTGTCCTTCTGCAGGGCCCACCGGAGGACCAACATCCCCTGGCGTTCATCAGCCGCAAGCTGGAGCCAAGAGAGGTGCGGTATTCTACAGTGGAAAAAGAAGCCCTGGCCATCAAGTGGGCCCTCGACTCGTTCAAGTATTACCTCCTGGGGAGGGAATTCACTATCCAGACCGACCATAAAGCCCTCCAGTGGATGCAGCGGATGAAAGACACTAATGGCCGCATCACAAGGTGGTACTTGGCCATGCAACCGTTCCGATTTACAGTGCAACACATCCCCGGCAAACTCAATGTGACGTCAGACTACCTCTCTCGCTGTTTCAGCGAGAGCTCCGAAGGGGGGGAGTGTGTGATGGCTGACTCAGCAGCCACACATTGAGCCTATGGTACGGTGATTCCTTTTGGTTTATTTATTTAGTTGGTTTATTTTCAGTTGTACATTATACACAATTGCCATCTAATATATGTAACCACACACAACCAATTGGAATAACAGTTTATTGTTCAGTTGTTTTTCTATGAGTTTGTTTGCATTTGATTTGACTGAGTTTTCTTTGAGTTACTAGTGCTGTGGGAGGTTTCTGACGGACATATATGGACATGAGGGGCTGGCCAAAGCAGAGGGGATCAGCTGTTATGGATCTACAGCTAATCTGGACAAATCAGACTGAACCACAGTCCCTCTGTACCATGGGGTGGGGCAGGGGTTTTGAGTGTGTGTGTTTAATGGTAGTCTTTGTCTTTTCCCCCTTTTTTGTTAACAGTGGTCTGACCCATCCCTATATATGTCCACCTCCTGTGTCATTCTAGTTAGTCCAGTTTTTAGTTCAGTTGTGTTTCTCTGTTTAGTTATTTAGTTTGATTTGTTTATTTTGAGCACATTTATTGTTTGATTATTTTGAAGCAAAGCACAAAAAGAAAAATAAAATACCAAAAAAAAGGAACATTCTTTTAAACCAACAACCACGTTTCCCTGTGTCTCTCCTTCCGACCAACTCGGTCCCTGACAGTGCTAATAAACTAAACTAAACTCACCTGTATACTGTAAACCCCATTGCTCAAATAGCCCACAATAGTAATGTAATAATAAAGGGATATTAACAATTGTTAATTTCAAATGCGTTTAGTCATTATTTTCTTTATGAACTTAAAAACAAATATATTGAACATAAAAAATACAATACAACTTAATACAATGGATTGTCGTAATTCAAACTGGTCATGTAAACTTGCATGTTTAAAATTCAAACAGCTGAAATCAATAATACACCAGTAATCGGATATTGACCCGCGGGGCACATTTTACTGGCCAAATTGTTGACAAGATGTGGAACTGTTCATCCATAAGTGTGACTGCTACACCGCCCAGAAAGGCCCTACCCAGTGCTAACACGATCAATACATCAGTACTTGGTGGGGGCCCCATTGTAATGTGTGGTGGTAAGTACCGTCGACATTCTGTGCCCCTTTCCTGTCACCCACCATGGAAACCACTGGCCAGAGGCATAATGGACTCCCAGGCCAGACCGCTGTAACTAGAAAAGCTGCCAAAATGATTTGTTGGTTTGGCAGCATCTGCCCTGATGTTTCAGATGGTCCACGGTGTCTTGGAGTAAGCCTACTGGTCGACCTCATGTTTGGGCCACCACCCGAAGGCGAGTGGGTTAGTCTTCTTCACTCAGCTACAAAAGCCACTACGAGACACTCATGAATTAACAATAGTGAGCTCTCTCACTGAGGCTGGGGACCACCAAAGCAGGCCTATGATTTCATGCAGAAGAAAGGCGTCTCCTCAAAGCTCCTTAGCAAAATGATGACGTGGTATATACAATAGGGTGCAGTGGTGGGCCGTAAGGTAGTCTGCCATAGTGACCAGCTGGCACCTTACTGGCCCCTCGCCAGCACTGAAGAGAACCAGGGGCATACAGAGATACCCCACACACACCAGACTACACTCTCACTGGGACACCAGAGCCTACTGGGCCTGGCAAGGGAAGGAGACTTCCACTGTGACAAGGCCATAGCTGAATGGGTATAGAGGCTGCCTTGGAAACAAAAGGCTGCAGGTTCGATTCCCAGCCCCGGCAAGTTGCCAGTGTCCCTAAGCAAGACACTTAACCCCTAACTGCCCCCCCCCCTGCACTCAAGTCTGATCACTTGGATTGCAATCAGCTGGGTGAAGCCAAAAACGAAATGGGTTTAAATTAATTATTAATTATCTGGGACTATGTGTTAGTTAGTTGCATGGGTTACTGGGGAAAGTGAGACCCCTCAGATGCGTTTTATGTGCAGTATTGCCAATGGACAGAGAAGGACTTCTCAGCACGCCTCAAGCTGCACACACTGACACTTACAGTACATGTTCAATGCATAGTTATAATCTGGTTAATGTCATTGCTTTATGTTCGTCTATAGCCATAATTTGGTTAGGAAACCATGGGTGACAGGAGTAGTTGGGCACCCGCCCCCTCCCTTGTGATAATACTGAGTTCGAGAGAGAGAGAGAGAGAGAGAGAGAGAGAGAGAGAGAGAGAGAGAGAGAGAGAGAGAGAGAGAGAGAGAGAGAGAGAGAGAGAGAGAGAGAGAGAGAGAGAGAGAGAGAGAGAGAGAGAGTATACAGTTCTGTGGTACATGCGCAATTTTAATTTGTTATGTGTGCATATGTGCATGTGTGTGTGTGTGATGGGTGGTGCAGAATGTTGTAATATCAAAGTTAATATGGCAAGATCAATGTAACCTCATAAGTTGATGTCTAACCATGTCTTAGAATTTGATGCTTTGGAATTTGACATAACTTTCTTCTTATGAGCAAAAGGTTGGAGAGTCAAACTCATGTTTGTCCCTTAAAGTGGGGATGCAGCCATATTGTTGTTGCTCCATATTGCACATATATAAGCACATTATACATTCATCATGATTGCTTGTGAACAAGGAATGATACAGGTCATAAATGTATCAACTAATTACAGCTATGCACTGAATGATATACAGTATAATCCATTTTCAGCTTGGGAAACTATTAAATCGTGCTATTATTGAATTATTGTGCTTCATATCTAGACATATAAAGTATGTCTAAAGTTCTCAGCATAACAGTAACGTTCTCTGTTATCTTCTCATCTATTGGGGTCATCAGTTACAAACACAAGTCAGATGTTTTGTGGCAGCAAGTCAGTCGTGTGAGGAAGAAATAAATTAAGTATTGATACAGGGAGACGATAATATCTGCTTTGAACATTCTCTTTCAGAACGTCTAGTCAAATAACATGTGAATTCTTAAACATTGCTATCATTACAACCACTGACCAAATAACACCTTGTTCTTTAAACCTAGCCTATTATGTGAGATGAATTCAGCATTGGGGTTAGAGCTAGTAGCTGTAATCACTAGAGGGCAGTGTTGAGCTTGGAATGAGCACCAGTTCTTTCCATGTGGTCATTCCTGAATGATCTGTCACAAGACCTACCAGTATACTGTGAATGACTCGCACAATGCCTGTTCATAACGGTTACATAATAGTGAAAAATGCTGAATACATATTTGAGTGATATGTATGTCTACGGTTTTATTCACTACCGACGTGCTGATATGGTCAGCACAACTGGCACCAAGATGAACATCTGTAAGACAATTGCACGTAGGAATTAATGTTATTAATCAATTAATCAACTACTTCATATACTACTTTCCTGGATGGCAGGAAAATGACATCAGCAAATAATTCTGCCGTTGGCTGGTAAGATTCTCTCCCATAAGTAGACAGGTAACTGTCCATTCTCTAAATCATGTTAAGGCTGATAAAGATGAAATCAGACATTTTGAATACGTCAGAGACCGAATTTCCTGTCCATTTTACTACCATAGTGGTAATCTATTAGGTTAAGTTTTGCACATTCATGTATTACACAGCGGTGACACAAGTGTTACACAGTGATGGTGTTTTGATATGTTGTTTTTTAATTATTTTCTCACAGCCACACCATCAGTCAAGTCCAGCCCTATTTTCACACATCTGACCTGTTATAATACAATTCTGATAAGCTTTAAAAAGATGGCACCATCACATGGAAAGTGGAACACAAATGAAGGGGAAGAGTGCTTTCAAAAGGCAATTTGACAAAAATATTTCTTTCATGAAGATAGACTTTCTTTTTAATATACTATAAGGATAGAATAAAATGTTTGTCTCTAAAAACCCACGGTTGAAGTTTGGAGAGTGCTACGTTGACAATGTTGCATAGTTAAAGACACATAAAGGTGACAAGATGGAGGGGAAAAAAATGATTGAAAATTGAATAAAAAGCTCTAATGTTGTTTGCAGACCCGGGTCAAGAACACTACTTAAAAATTATTTTGAATACTTTCATGATTGTTTTGGCTCACTGAGAGCCCATCTGGCAATCCAGACAAGCCAACACTTTCCAGATGCAACATTTAAGAACCAGTGAGGTTGTGGCTATGAGAGTTGAAGCGCTGAACGGTAGCACTGGTAACATTAACCATGCTTTGTGCAGATGTACCCAAATAGCACAAATCCACAGCAGTTACTTGTAATAATAATCTCCCAAGCAATTTGTTAACAGAGCAAGATTTCTTTTCTTTTCGTGTTACTCGCTTCGCAGCCTTAATCGTGACACAGAATTGATATCACACAATGAAGTAAGTAATAAGTAGAAAATCTCTTTTTAAGGTGGGCTGAGACAGCTTAGCTTAAAAAAAAAAGAATACTGTCACTCTAGCTTATGAAGTCATTAAAGCTTTCAATCGTGAAAAGCTCCAATCCTGAACTTAGCTCAAACATCAATACATTTTCTTTACTTATTCCACACAGTCGCAGATTTATTCAGCTTCCTTAGAAATCCAACTTGTGTTGACAAGAGTAGACTCCTGAAAGGGAATCCTTGTCCAGTGGCAGTCAAATATGATGCCTCATGCTCTGAGTTGGATCAAAGCAGAAAACTCCCTAGTAGCAAAAAGGGGGATCCCGACCTTACAGATAAAGTGTCCCAAAACACTGTCTCAAGCAGCAGAGTGAAGGAAACCAGACATTAAAACAAATAAAAGTAATAAAGAGTATACTTTATAAACCACACTCAGTCACTGCTATTGATTATAGCTTTACAAGCTCCATCCTGGGGGCAAAACAGCATTCTCCTCCCATGTCTCCATTACACATACCAATCTGCCCTTCAATAAAATCCAAATCTTCCTCATTCATCCTCTTGTTTGTCCATCCACTGATCCAGCCTGAGTTTATCTCCTTGGGTGACCAGTTTTCAACAGGCACATCCACTTGTTATCTTGTATAAATTTTAAGAGTCCATTTCAACAAAGCCCTCTCCCCCCCTCAAAAAACAAAAGAAAAAAAATCATATCCCTAGTCCTCCCCCTCCAACAGTAGCATCTGCAGGCCACAGCTCTGCCTCAAGTCCTGGTTCTCACCAACAGAGCCACAGTGCCGGGGTCACCGGAACTCATAGATTGCTGCGCTGTGTTCAGGAACGTGTGTGAGGTTCAGTGACTGGTACCTGGGCAGACGGAGAAGAGAACATGCATTAGAAGAGGAGGAAAGAGAAAAGGGAAAATACATACATTTGTGATAGGCTGAGAGTGTTGCATGTTGGGGGAATGTGAATCACCGCCACATGACTGTACTTACACAAGCTGACCACCACAAACTGACAGAAGCAAACTGCACATTTACCTCTCTCTCTGCCCTTGGTCCCCTGTGCACCATAATCATTATATTTATTTTCTTAATGTGCTTCTGTTGGTGACAATGTGTTGTGTTGTATGCCATGCTGCAATGTTCCAAATCGACCAAGATTTAACTTGAATTGGATCATTACAGGTTTACTCATGTTAGGTTAAGCTAAAGATGAATACCAGCTCATGATGTAGCCTATGGACTAGCATTCTGACCCTCATATTCCCTCAGCATATAAAATATTAATCTTAAGAAACAGAAGGAAGGTGTACACTTGCTTCTTTAACAATGTTTCTATCAACAGCTTCCGTGGCCCGATCGTAATTGCAACACACAGCTGTAACGTACACCTTTCAGTATTAACTTATTCAGTCATTTTCACTACAAAAACTCAGTAAACTGCGATGGGTTCCGTTACCATTCAGAGCTTCTGTGGTAGTAATAGCCCTCGATTGTTGCTGTGGATTTCTGGAAGCAAATGTAGTAAAATCCGGCAAAGGAAGCCCCGCTGATGTCTTTGATTGTGTGGTCAGGGACCAGGAACTGTTCCTGAACGGATGAAGAAGTTACAATTCAGTTTGCTTAAATTTTGCTGTAACAAAGAAACATAACTATGGCTTTATTGCAACTACACATTACATCAACGCTGACTGATTTCCATGGATTAAAGCTAAATTAAATCTCACTTTGTGAAACCGTGTGAAAGGATCCCCCACACACACTAGCGCCGATTCCCAAACAATGAATACAATATGTAAAATTAGGATGCTTTAGTAATATTGTTCCTGCTGTTCTACATACTGCCAACCATGTGAAGAAATCACAGATTCAGGCTTTAACCTTTGCTTTTATATGAAATATCCGAGACGATTAAGATATTATGGAAGATGCTTCTGAACATATTGCTAGTTTGACCACTTCAAATGCTCTAATCTTAAAATAACCGAAAATAGCCCATCTACAAGCTCTCAATGCGCATTGAGAGCTTGTAGATCGGCTATTTTTGCTGCGCAACATGCTTCCATAGAAGACATGCTGGCTTCCATGGAATCCAAATGAAATCAGTCTTGCCGACTGAGGACTTTAATCCATGTATTTCTCTGTAAAACAGGTCCAACCAACATGTTCTGACAAAATTAGACAGACAGTTATGAATAGAGATATTCAAGATGGAGCCTTTGTGATGGCAAACCCTTACTTTCCATCTCATGAAGATATAGTCTGAGTTCTTCAACTCCTCGTAGTCAAAGTCGTCTGAGTTGAATGTCTTTGCATACTGGTAGAATGCCTGGAACTTGCCCTGAATACCAACACACAAATCAAAATGAGGCAAATATTCTGATGTCATTTGAGTGGAATCATGTATGAAAAAGACTACATTTTAGGGTAGCTCTGCTAAACATTGGATCAAAGAATGATAAAGATCGACAGCGAGACTTGAGCCCTTCACATTGTGACACTGCCTGAGCTGCTGTGCTAAGCACACTGCATGGCCACCACAACATCCTCAAAGTATAATATTTGGTGTTGGGTATAAACAACGTTATGCATTATACCCAGTGCTTTCGATCCACATCTTCATCTGCATCCCACTTCCTGGTCAGGAAGGGCCTCTTCCTGCTGATGATCTCTCCGGCGAAGAACGTGGTGAGAGTTGGGTATTCCTGCATGTGAGAAACACCCGTTTGTTGTGGTAAATGGCCTAAATGTGGTGGCAGGCCCGCCCACACAGGCCTTCGTCCTGAATGGCCATCCTGTGAGGACCAGTGCCATCTGCAAATCAATGTGCTTTGGTATCTTTCTTTTGAAATCTAATTCTAAACAAACGCCACCAGTGAAGCAATTTTTGAACTATGTAAACAACCATTGTTGCTGGGTCCCACCCCCCCTCTTACGTTAGCATAGGCCAGATTGTATCGGTCTCTGACAGGAGGACCTGGAAGCAGTCCATACATTAGACTACTTACATGGTTTTCACAGGATGGGTTACACAAACATGACAGTGGTGACATGCTGAAGGTAAATAGTTTAGGTCTTTAGATGAATACAGGGATGCTCTCTTCTCACCTCAGTCAATCCTTTTATCTTCAGGTAGCCACACAAGTATGAATCTTCCATTGTTACATGCTTAAAAGATAAACACAACATGAGAATCTTGATGTTCAGTGTGTACTAGTGTAGGCTACACATCACAATCATAGGCGTTTCAATCCATTTTTTACCGACCTTCTTTATGACAGCTTATATTGCATGTGTGTACGTTACTTCAACGATGATAGCATAAATATAATGATTTGGCAGGTCAGATTAAGAAAATACCTAACGCAGAAATCATCATGTCAACAACAAACTGGGTGATTTTAGCAGCTGTAACCAGCGCTCAGCTGTCAATCATATGACAGATCAGTAAAAAAGATCGACATCAGCTGACAGCCCGTTTAACGAAAAACATCCACTAAACCACCTCACCTGCAACACGACCTCCACGTCGTAGGAATTCCCTTTGCTTTTCTGGTGGCCTCTGAACTTGGATCCGCTGTACAGGAGGGACGTGACGACGCCGGGCTGCTGGGTGTTGATCGGCGGCAGTGGGATAAGCGAGGCCGAGGACGGGAAGGCCATGGCGGGGGTGTTGCTGAGGTATCTGGCAGGGACAGGCATGGCTCTCGGATCTCCGGGCTTCCACACCGACCGACCGCTGGGTCAGTGGCCGTCCGGGCGACGAGCTAGGCGGGGGTCTGAAGAGAGCGCGACCGAGGCCAGTCCACCAACATCCAGATTCCTCCAGAACCTGTTTACTGTCTAGTAAGCCAGGCGCCCACTAGCTCCCAGAAAACTATGTGGACTTCGACGCGGCGCCATTGGCAGCAGCATCCGCCCCTCTCATTAGCCCATGGGTTCCACTGGCCTAAGAGCTCAACGGCCATTGGCTCGTTTTGCGGAAGGCTTTGTGGGACGTTCAGAAATGTAGTTTTTCTCGGGTGAAGACGTCCTCTTTGCGGGCCGAGAAGAGACCATTTTGAAACTACATCTCCCAGCGTAAAGTCAAACATTCGCAAAATAAATAAATAACCAGCTGTCAAACACGCGGAAGGTCAAACGCGCATGGTTTAGAATACTGAAGCTGTTGTGTCTTTTTGAAAGCTGGGTGTGTGAACGCAAGTGAATGGAGACTATATAAACTTAGGCTGACTTGCGTTTGCGTTAGTCCTCCGTTAGTCATTTGAATAAGATAAGTTATAGTAGTTCATGCATAGCACTACAGGTTAGCCTAGCTTGTCGATAGCTATCATTGGTGGTCCCAGTTCTTTAGTGGGACAATCTCTGTATTTATTTATGTATGCTTAGCCTTGTTCCACTACTACAATGTTGAAAGGTATTGTGAGACTGTCCACTTGCTTGAGACATGGAGGCATTTCACCTCGCAATGTGCTCCCAGCTCAACTGTCACTTCTTTCTTTGAGGAGCAATCCATATTCTACTGCTCTCCAAGGTAAGGGAATGCCACCACAAATGCATAATCAAAAATGCACACATGCAGCTCTTGTTTGCAGTTTGCATCAACGTTTTATGACATTGTTTCTGCCATTCCATTACAGAGAGGAGGAAGTTTTATGAAGATGTCAGCATATCACAGGGAGAAGGTATGTTTCTAAATGCTATTGGTGTGATATCCTTTAGGTTTGTGTGTTTATTTTTTAGCAAAGAAACACAAACTATAAACTGTACAGTAACAGGAAGGGTGGGCACCAAAACATTCTGGGCACCTTGGATTAGTGGGCACTAGGGGAATCTGGGCACCAAAACAAAGTGGGCACCAGGCCTCGGAAGAGTGGGAACTAGGGAAATGTGGGCAGCAGAGTCCTCCCTCCCTGTACTCAACCGACTGTATGTCATGACTCATGCAGTAAGTAACATTGAAGTAATGATACTAGGTTTTAACATTTACATTATTATTTGTCCAGGTGGCCTATACGAGATCAACCTGGACCGCAGGAAACTGAAAACGCCGGGCGGGAAGCTGTTCACGGTGCCAAATGAACCTCTGGCCATTGCTGTAGCAACAGAATGGGATGCTCAGAGGGACACACTGAAGTTTTACACCATGCACATGGTACAACCATTGGCTTTATAACACTGCGCTAGGATGAAGTGTGTGTGTGTGTGTGTGTGTGTTTTGTCTGTGTGTAAGCAAGTTTTACATAAAAAAAAAAAAAATGTATTTCAGACCACTCTGTGTAACACAGCGCTGGACAATCCAACTGAACGCAACGAGGACCAAATGATCACTGCTGCTCTCAAGTTCTTGGAGACTGATACTGTCTGGTATGCTTATTATTATTTACACCACATATGGGCATAACAATGGGAACAAATAAATAAAGGATCATTGGTATGGCTCTCTGATTGAGAACCTAAATGTTATTGCTTTTAATGATTATGAGGAGTCGAGGACAGATGTTCAGCAGTTGCTTCCACTGTGTTGTGTAGACTGCGAGACTAGAATATGATGGGTGCTCATGTGCATGTGCATGGGTGAGTGGCATCGTTGAATTAAAGCTCACATCTGATTACTAACGTATGACGCCCTCAAGCATGTGCACTTGCATGAGAGAGCGATGCCTTAGTGATGAGCCCACATCTACTTAACACCAACATACTGAACGTCACAAAAAAACCTGTGCATAATATGTATGTACACACATCGAACACAGAGGGAGAGAGACACATTTTGAAGTTACTCTGTCAGACACTAAGTATTAGCATTGGGTGTGTTTCACTGACCACACAGTTCTAGTTTACACTGAGCATTGTCTGCGGTTGCAGTGGTTGTGAATATTTTTAATTGGTACTCTTTCTTTGCAGTTACAGAGTGGATGAGCCTCCAGGTTTGGTTGAGCTACAGAATAATGAGTGGGACCCTGTGCTGCACTGGATTGAAAACAGGTCAGTTGCATATACAACTAGAAAAGTACGCTCCTTGGAGCGCAGGTCTCTGCCAGGCTGGGTTGCCTACCTTTGGAAGGCAGTTCTAGACCATTCAAATGGAATATGATAAATCTGCCCAAGAGGCTCTACATTACACAACTTTTAGAGCCAGACAGACCAAATTTAATCTAGAAGCTGTCAAAAAGGTCTTCATTATGCCAAAGAGGAATAAGTAAGTATAAAATGTAAATGCAGATATGAGGGGTAATGTGTAACATTTAGCGGTGATTAACTCATTGTTAACTAGTGTCATTAACTAATCAGTATTGCGTTGAATTGAATATCTTTGCTGCAAAAAATTGGAACACATTTCAAAGCAAATGAGACCCCCTGACAGCAACTACTGCTCACTCAGAGACAACCAAATGCCAGTCCCCGTGCAACCATCCCTCCACGACTTTCAATTGTGTTTTTATTTTGGTGATATGCCAAATGGCATGAGTTCTGCTTGGGTGAATACATACGGTAATTGTTGTGCCCCCTGTCTGCTTTCAGGCACCTGCTTTGTCAATTTAAGCTGGCACTGGGGCTGTCTCCTCATTAACCCGATTGTATGGCCAGGCACAGAGCTTGATCCACAGGAAACATTTGGTTGTTTTATTTAGGTTTAGGAAACAGGATAAAAATCGCCCCATCCATTGCCCAGCCTCATCAAAGTTGTATGCAAATCTTTTGCCATTTTCTCCACAAAATCCCATAAACCAGTGTAAAAAATCATTAATTAACTCCATGTATGTACTGTACCGCTATGTGCATCTATGGAGTTGAAAGGTATCTAAGGTTGCTACGGTATCTAAGGTTGCTACGGTATCATTGGCCAGTCCGTGTTCAAGGGGAGGGACTTAACCATAGGTCAACTTGTAATTACTCGGCATAGTGGCTGATTTAAATTTGAAGGCCCTAACATTTGTCACGTATCCATCTCATGTCTGTCATATGTCCATCCTAACAGTCCCATGAGGCATGTTGGCTCACTGCAGAACTTGTACATTGGCATATCTACTTTTAGCTTCAACTACAAAACATCATAAGCAACATTAGTTAGGACTATAATCCTCATCCAACTATATCATATAATATTCATGTGATACTGGATTGAATGCAGAACCATAAAGGAGACAACTGGGCGGGATGTAATGACAGCGCTCCGCATGTCTGTCTTTCACAATTCTACTGCAGATATGATGTTGTCATCGGCTCGTCGTCTAATATATTAGGTCCTGTGATTCCCGAGAGGACCAAGGAGACATTCCATCAGCACCTCAAATCTTACAACTTCTGGTCCTTAACAGGTAAAAAACATCTGCAAAATGACCCCGGATAAACAATATAGACATGGTTGGAATATAAGATGAGATAACCTTTGTGTCATGTGAATTAATATGGAGGGTTAACACCAATATTGAGTGAAGGATGTGTTTTAAAGAAGTGCCAACTCTTTCTTTTTTTATTAGGTCTTGAGTATATGATTACCCAGCTAAAGTCAGTAGTGCTGTCCCTTGGGGTGATTGACAGACACATAACTGTGGAAGAGGCTGTGCTGCTTTCCAGACTAGAGGAGGAATACCAGGTAACAGAATAGTGTCATGAACTAAGATACCTGTGTTACATTTGACATCTACTTAATGTGTTTTGTATTATTTAAGATTGTGAGCAAAGTCTGATGCAGATTTAACTACATTTAAATGTTGTGCTACAGTTACACTGGGTCTTGGCGCCAGGTTAACATGACTACAGCTCGCTGCTGCTGTACCACGTAGTCGGCGTTAGCCAGACTGATTCCCATTATTTTGCATCAAACGTGTGTGTGTGTGTGTGTGTGTGGGGGGGGGGGTTAATAATGCATGGTATTTACCAGGTTTACCTCTGCAGTGTTAATCTTTTTGAATAATCATTACCTCACTACTCCAGCAAGAGGGAGAAGCTGTTGTAATGACCTTCCATATCTAGTTAGCTGACTGACGAGTATCAGTCAGGCATGTTTTAGTTTTTTTTTAAACCAATATATCAATTGATATACAAACAATATAAATCCCCCCAAATTGATTGAAATCCATGTTGTTTTTACGGATAGCTTGTTGCTTAAATAACGGTTAATAAAGTACAATGTTTATTATGCATATTAATTTAGAATGGTACACTTGGTAGAATGGTAGCCTTGTGGATTGGAGAAATAAAAAAACTTTTATCTTTAACTATTACTCCTCCACATAGAGATTCCTCTCTTATGTATATTTTGTTCCAATGTGCTGTGTTCCCTGTACAGATCCAGCATTGGGGAAACGTAGAGTGGGCCCACGACTATGACATGTACGAGCTGAGGGCGCGGGCTGCTGCTGGAGCTCTGTTTGTGTATCTTTCATCTCAGAGTTCCTCTGTCAAACGCAAAATCCTGCAGGACTGAGCAGGATTAAAAACCTTGTTAGTCCAGTGTTTAAAAATATAGTTACCTATGGTACCTGAGAAAACGTAATCTGCAGGAAGAAACATGCTCAGTGGTGTCATGGCTTTTGTGCAGTGGTTACCAACGCACATTTAATGACTGAAATGTTTTCTTCAAACAAGCATAAAAAAACTCCACCACAAAAGTTCTGTGCTTTGTTATGGGAATTATCAGCATGTTTGCTGATCTCTTTTTTTTTCTCCTCCAAAACAACTAATTGTCTCATCTGTTCTGGACCGCACTGACAGCTGTTCTTCTCAATTATCTGTTAGAAGGGTCAGTCATCTTCACCCCAGGAAAAAAACAAAACATTGTATTTTAACTGCAGAACGGACCATATGTGGAAGCCACCAACTGACATCTTTTTCTCTGTAAACCATTTAGCTGTGAATCAGTTCTCTGTCATCTGTGGCATTTTGGACACGGCATGTTTATGGGGACAGTGATAACGCTTGAGGTTGGAATGTTAATTCCCTGTCTGTGCTGTGTGTCATGTCTCAATACTGTAAACAACGTATGACATTTGAATACAGTCTCACGCTAATGTATTGGGTAATATTAAAGTCATACCTTAGATGAGAAATATTCATATTAACGTGTTAGTTGTATTTGGTTGATTGTACTGCTATGCACTGCAATCATTATGGATTTCTCAGCATTTTGCAACGGATGCAAATGGAAGGGGCTGCACTGCTGATGATGTGAGGAGAAAATATTCTATTCATGTACTCTACATACATTGTAATGTAGTATCCTGACATACAGCCAAGTTGTATCTCCAATCTCTCAGCTTCATTGTATGGTCACTTGTTCATACAAAGTTGGTGCCTCAGTGGTACCTAGAAAATAAATTGAGTATTAACCACTTAAACCCCAGCATCGGTATTGTGAGGAAAGCTTTGGCTGAAAATAGCAGATTGACAAGCTCACATGTCGGCCTGCTATTTTCTTGGAAAGCTTTCCCCACAATAACAGAAAACAGAAAAGGCACTAGTATTGAGCCCTGACATGGGGTTTACTGTAAGTGGTTAAATGTAATGTCTCTGCATACCTGAAGTTCCAAATATCAGGTCTGTTCAGCGATGTTAAAATAAAACATTGATGAATTGGAGTATCCTCACATTACATGCTGTTCATTTGTTAAAATGAATAAAACGAAAAGAAAAAAAAACACATTGGCGTGGAGTTTCTATTGATCTTCTAACAAGTCTTTGATGCCATTTATTTACCATGGCCAGACTCTCATGATGGGTCTCTATCAGCCATCCAATCACGTTCCGAATCAGGATTCATTGGCCAATGACACGGTTTGGTGGGCGGAGCATGCCGTGCACTTCCCAAAGAATCATCCCATGGATTGACTTGTTTGTTGTCGAGCAAGATGGAGTTCCTTTTGGGAAATCCTTACAGTACCCCGGTGGGGCATTGCATTGGTACGTATCCTCTGCTGCTTCAGAAATAATATCGAATGCCATCGAATATATTATACACGGTCTGTTAATGTATATAAGTTGGTTGCCATGGTGTTATAACTGTGTCAATGAGTTGTGTCCAACTGGCGAGCCACGGTTAGCCTGCCAGCTACTTGCTAACGTTAAGATCTGTCATCGAGCTCATATTATATAGTTCATAACGATCAGACCGGCGAGTTGTTTTCTGACATTAGTCACGCGGTTGACGTGTGTAGGTTCTCTGCTAACTAGCTTGGCTATCGTTAGCTCAGCTGTCATCCAGGGCAGCAGTTTGCTGCCCTGGATGACAGCTGAGCTAACGTTAGCCAAGCTAGTTAGCAACAGTATGTAGATGGCGTTCCAGATAACAGTCATATGAGATGTTTTCACCATCCTAAATTATCTTCTAATTGTTTGGTTTCCAGAGAGGGCCACCGATGGCTCTCTTCAAAGTGAAGACTGGACCCTTAACATGGAAATCTGTGACATCATCAATGAAACAGAGGATGGGTGAGTAATATCCATGGAGAATCGAGTGATCTCCATGATATGTTATTGATTAACTGTAGTGGTGCTTGATTCATGCTAATTGTATTGGCAGAGCAAAACTGCTGCGTGGAAGGCAGTCATTACTTTGCCTCAGCCCCACAGTTACTGTACATCTGGCTGTCGGGTACCAAGGCAGACACTATGGTTTGCTGCTGGATTTTTCACAGGCCTATAAGTTCTTATCTGACTTCCCCCAACATTAACCTTGTGCAAGAAAGTTGTTGTATGAAGTCCATGTCTTGTTTGATCAGTGGATGATAACTGGGTGTGGTGACTCACACACCCATAATATCAGTTAAATCTATAAATAGAGCAATTGCACTTTTCTTTATCTCGCTGTGGAATTGTATGATTGGCCCGATATATCTCCAACTAACAAAGTCACGTACTTATATTATTAGATTGTCATACATGCACAACCTGAAGCAGGTACAGTATGCAATAGTAGTTTTACAATAGTAAAAGTAATTTATTTCTAAATATTCCCCTCTGATCGCTTACTATGTAACAGTAGAAGGGTCAGTGTAAACACCACGGGAGAGAATCATTAACAGCTTCAGCTTGTGTTTCACTGTGCATTCTTATGGCACACTACACCAATGCCTGTCATAAAATCTCAACACTGCTTTCTTGACTATTGTGTTTGCTTTGTTGTAAAAAAAGTCTTGCCGCATTGTCCTAGTCTCACCGTGTGTGTGTGTGTGTGTGTGTGTGTGTGTGTGTGTGTGTGTGTGTGTGTGTGTGTGTGTGTGTGTGTGTGTGTGTGTGTGTGTGTGTGTGTGTGTGTGTGTGTGTGTGTGTGTGTGTGTGTGTGTGTGTGTGTGTGTGCGTGCGTGCGTGCGTGCGTGCGTGCGGGCGTGTACAGGCCAAAGGATGCCATCAAAGCAGTGAAGAAAAGGCTGAATGGCAACAGGAACTACAGGGAAGTGATGCTGGCTTTGACGGTGAGTGAACGTGTGAATGGAAGTGATTGGGAGATGACACCGTTATTATGATGTCATTATCATAACAGTCTGGGTGGGTCATTTTACCATAACACAGCTTTAGTATTATACTTGTTCTTAATCGTAATGAGATAAATATGAATTCTTCCCCTGAGGTAAAAAGTGGAGATCTTAACAATAGGTACATTAAAATATGATCACACTGTTCACAGTTTTTAACCCATTAAGACCTGAGGCGATTCTTAAAAATGTTTTCTAAATCCTAACAGTTTTTTGAAAAAAATAGCAGATCTACAAGCTCATAGCGCGGCACTCTTGTATATCTGCTATTTTTGAATAGCCAAAGAAATCTAAAGTGACACAGATGCGTTCCAGGTCTTAATGGGTTAAGTTAGTATACAGTATTTTAAAGGTTTCGATGGATGTATAACTTGATGGCAATTGGGGCAGTAGGTTCAGAATGTGAGATAAAGGACATTTGTTGTTTGTATTCATTCATGTATGCACAATAATGGTTCCTACACAGTGAAACCCGGAGTGTTAATCTAACTCTGTTATGTTGTGAACATTCTCCCACGTGGGTTACATTTCACTGTGTGAGAAGAACTTGTCTGACTAGTTTTAACATTTTGTGCGATTATAAGCATTTTCTGAAACTCTCTCTCTCTCCCTCCCTACCTCTCTCCCCTTTAGGTCCTTGAGACATGCGTGAAGAACTGTGGCCATCGTTTCCATGCCCTTGTAACCAGTAGGGACTTCATCGATGGGGTGCTTGTTAAAATCATCTCTCCCAAAAACAACCCTCCCACCATTGTACAAGACAAAGTCCTCGCCTTGATTCAGGTATGGTTAACATGATGTTGTAATTACCCCATGAGGGCATTCTTTACTGTGATTAGAGGTATGACACAGTGATGTGACTCGCTAGTGGCAACCCAGACATTGAGACATACCTATAATCATGGTAAGGAAAATCCTCAATGGTATTGTACAATGGCCACCACATACTGTAAATGAGTCGTGTCAGCCGAGGACACGTGTGCTGTCTGAACAGTCAACAGCAGTGTAAATGAATTGTAACCGAAAAACAATAATCAAGAAAGATCACCAACTCGCGACCTAGTTACCATAGGAGTTGATGCAGTAATAATCAAAGCCCAGCTGCTCTCAGCATAGCTAGATTTTTTTTTTTTGACCAATCAGATTGCTTGGCTGAAACATTATGCAGGTTATTTTCAGCTTGTTAGGCTTAGGCCAGTTGTGGATGTTGCCCCTGTGAAGAGATGGGCTACGACTTTGAGATTTGAGATGAGAGGTGTAAAGCAGACCCTATGGGGTTTGATACTATACACGTGAGACTACCAGGGCCCCCAGGGGGTTGTGCTGTTCTGTGATCCACGAGCAGAGCCTCAGATGATGATGTATTGTACAGTGGCTGTGTAGAGCCTATGCATGCCCATGCTCCAGACGGTTTCTAGTTACTGTTCTAGCTCAGGTAACCTTGGTAGGCTCAGGTGGGCCGGTCTAATTTCCTCCAGGGAAGCCATGAGCATGCTTCCCAGAGACATTTGTGGTTGAGAGGCAAGCAGAATTGGCTAACGACTCGAATTTACAATAGATCTATTCAAGGTTATGCACCTCTATAACCTATAAATATGTATTATGATTCTATGGTACTGCAGTGTGAGTACTTAGCTGGAGTCTTCCTATTGGATTATGTCGTTACAGCGGTGTAAGAGTAAATATGTCGCTATGTCAGTGCATTTTTACTCTACTTACCAATTCTACAAATGCCTTCTGAATCACTAGTTCTCACACTTTCAATATTTTTAAAAAATGTTCAAAAATAGCAGATGTACAAGCTTGCGGCACGAAGTGACACATATGCTTTCCCGGTTTTAATGGGTTAAGGAATAAGACATTACCAACTATTATTTCTCTCACCAAAACTTGATTACTCATGGTCTGACTCCTTTTGAAGTTTGGTTATCCAGTAGCTACTAGCTAGCACTTCCTTAGAGTGGTGTTAGCCTGGGACAATAACCGCAACACATCAGTTATGTGATGTATATTACCACGGTGTTGAGCTTTCCGAGTCATGCCAGAGACAGTCATACATACATAGATACGTACATACTTAAAACATGCATACATACACTTGATTGATTGAATATTTTATTAAACAGAAATGCAAACAGCACGAGTACAGTCATACACTTTGGTCTAAAAGGATCACGCATTGAGGTCCTATATTCAATTAATCAACATGGCATTAAAAATAACACCAAAATACAATATCATCACATATAAACACAAATATAATCACCTTCCTATTTGGCCTCTTGAAAGGTGGATTTTCAGGCCTGTTTTAAAGGAAGCCAGTAATCTACATTTTTACCCATGTTTGTTTTATAGGTGGGTGTTACCAGATCGTTGTTGTAGCTCCCTCTAGTGTTGTGGCTGTGTGTGTCGCTCACCTTTTTTAGGTATTTAGTCAGATATGCGGGTATTGAGGGCAAAGTCGCATTTACTATCTTGATAGCCAATCCCATTTTTAATTGCTTAACCCGGTCTGTCCTCTACCCTGAGCTAGCAATGTGTTGGAAAAAGGTGGCTCATGGGCCCCAGGCCGAGAAGTAATTGAATCAGTTTGTTTTGGGAGGTTTGAAGCTTGGTCTTTAGTGACATTGAGATGTCGGAAAACCAGGAGGCTCAAGCATGGTCAAAGTGGCATTGAATGAGGACTCCGGCAAGAGTCCTGAGTGCACTTTTGTTGACAAAAGAGGAAATTCTGCCCACTACACACAAGAGTTTCGTGAATTTATAGACTCTCTCACACACACACACACACACACACACACACACACACACACACACACACACACACACACACACACACACACACACACACACACACACACACACACACACACACACACACACACACACACACACAAATGCAAAAGACAGAAACACAGTTTCTCTATGTGGTAAAATGCAGTGTATATAATTGATGCAGCCAATTTACCTATTTTCTTAGCCAAATGTTACCTTGCATATTTCGGAACATTTTGACATGGAGCCAGGTGATGTGGGCTAGCGGGTGAATTTGAATGAGGCAATATGCCGGGGAAATATATCCGCAGTGGGAGCAACTACATCCAATCTAAGATCACATAAGGATTTACAAGTAACTCTCTCAGCCATCATGGATTTTATTTGGAGGTGCTGTACTGGAAATAATTACACTTTTGAGGAGTTCACAGCTGGTAAAGGCAAGATGACAATAATGTGGAAGAGGTTGGTGGATACATTAGGTTTAATTTATAAGCTCACAAGTGTCAATGCTTGTAGATTGGTTACTTTTGGCGAGCAACAACATAGTGCGGCGAAAGAATAAATCAGGCTTTCGAATTGAAGCATACTATTGATAATCATTTATTATTCCAGAGGGCTGTCCAGCATCAGCTGATAGTGGTAATGGCTTCACTTTGAGGGGTATGTTGCTTTTTCACCGCAATAAGTGGATTTAAAAGAGGTTCTCCAAAATATTTCTCGGATGTGGAAGTTCTGGATTCAGATCAAAGCGACTAGTGGTTTCATAGTTACTGAGCAGCATTCTGTTCATCCAAGAGCAGGTTTTCCATTCAAAGTCCTTGTAAAATGTATTTTGTAAAAAAGAAAAGAAGAGACCATTGGAGGTTTTATTTATATATATATATATATATATATATATATATATATATATATATATATATATATACTGGGCCAACAGTTACCAAGAGCTTTGTAGCTTTGGTGAAGGAATGCTTTTACAGTGTTGGAAAAACTAAATTAGAGAGATACCCCGTTTTCACAAGTGCAGAAAGTATAGTGGATTTTTTAAAATCCATCTCATGTGAAAAAACAGGGACTGATCTTGTGTGGCGGCAGTTTTGGTCACAGTGTTCGAAATGTTACGGCAAGCATCCTAGTAATCCGGCATTTACTGGCGGAATAATATTTTCCCTGTAGTGAAAACGCTAGAAATCAAAGTACCGGGATAGCGTGATGACGCTGACAAAGAGAAAGAGCGAGCGTCGAGTGAGAGAGCGTTCTACTGTTTGGGATCGTGGTCGAGCGTGCATTGGTTTCAACAAAGAGAGCGACCATCACTTTGAATAGAGCCAGCAGGCTTTAAATTAATAGCGAGAGAGAGAGTGTGTGACAGGCTGCATGTACCAAAACTGTTCAGTGACAAAAGCTTCAAAGCAATGTTGACATAACTCTGAGAATACATATGTTGCATGGGGGTGGCTTGTCCAACTACGATTAGCTCCGTTATAGGGAGAGGGTGGGTGAGTCTCACTCTCTCAGAGAGATGAAAGAAAGAGACGGCCACTACTCACAGTCCTCACAAGTCGCAACACACTGCAGCACACAGCTGTCTTTAATATGATTTAATAAGTGGCTGTTTAAAAAAAGAACAAGCGATACTTGGCATTTCAAGATATGTCGTCTTGGACATGAGATTTTAGGCTAGAAACCGATCAGCCAACTCCACTGTCCCCGTGATAATGAATGATTGATTGATTGAGAGTAAAAAAAAAAAAAATACAAAACCGTTTGTTTATCCTCAGTTCTTTTGACGTTACAGTCTTGCATGCGTACAGTCACCTCTCGCACGAGTATAAAGTAGCCTGCTATACCGCGAGAAAATAAACAAATTAACACGGTCGCATATCAGGCATTACCAGCACCTTTACTGCCAAAGAGGGCATGTGAAAACCGCCTCTCCCATTGCCTTTCCAGCAAGTTATGCAAATTGTTGGCACTGTAGTGAAAACACAGTTTATGCCTAGTTACTCTCCTCTGTCATCCCCTGCTTTGCTGAGTCATGCCTACATCAACCCTTTCTTTGCTGTTTCATCTCTACAATCAGTCCTTTCTCTGCTGTCTCATCTCTACATCAACCCTTTCTTTGCGGTGTCATACTTTACCATCATCAACTCTTTCTTTTATTTTGTTTTTTTGTCCTAGTTCTCAAGACTGTATCATAGTTCACTCACTGACACTTTTAGTGCTATAGCTATACAGATCTTAGTGTGTGTGGGGGGGTGGGTAGGGGGTGTTCTGCATCGACAACGCATTCCCCATGTCTCTGAGGTTGTACTGGTAAATAGCCGTCCTCTGCTCCTCTCCTCCTCTCTTCTAGGCCTGGGCTGATGCTTTCAGGAGTAGTCCAGACCTCACAGGTGTTGTTCACATCTACGAGGAGCTGAAGAGGAAAGGCATTGAGTTCCCCATGTCAGACCTGGAGACACTGTCTCCCATACACACACCTCAGCGGGTAGGGGGCCCACACACACACACACACACACACACACAAACACACACAAACACACACACACACACACACACACACACACACACACACACACACACACACACACACACACACACACACACACACACACACACACACACACACACACACACACACACACACACACACACACACACACAGAGCACATGCTGAAAGTTACTTTCAGCATGTTACTTTCAGTTTTTTTATTCATCTAAATGAGGGCATTTTAAATGAATGTAATGTGCTATTATAGACATATCCTATTAGTTAAGATGGATAAGATATGAAAATGCAATTACACTAATTGTGCAACCTTATGCAGCATGTGTTCATTCATATACATATATATATATATATATGCTGATTGGACTCATTCAATTACTCTTAACGTTATCTGTGTCTCTTCTTTAAAGCTGGCATCTGCTCCGGAGGGGGAGTCGGCCCTTCAGAAGTACACTGCCCCCACACAGCCTCAGCCCCAGCCCCAGCCTCAGCCACAGCCTCCACCTCAGCCCCAGCCTGCGCCCCAGCCCGCTTCGCACACTGTCCCCCCAGCCTACGCCACCCTCCCTCAGGTCCCAAACATTCACGCATCTGGCTCTATCAACCCCACGCCTGAGCAGGTACGATAGGACAGCGCGGTCCTACCGCTGCAGCAGTGAAAAGTTTGTTTTAATTTAGATATTTGTTTTCTGACAACGCATGCCTGTTTGCACAGCCATTCAGGTACTGGTAACACCTCTGACAGCTGTATTTGTCAAAATAATAAGAGGGTAAAAAACAACTTGGGCCTAACTGCTGTTGTAAGTAATATTAATATTGTTAGCCTTAAGGGAGGCTCTAGGCTTTCAGGTCCACTTCATTATAATGGACACCCTTGATCTAGATTATTGTCTCCCATGCCCTCCAGATTTGCCGGCTGCGCAGTGAGCTGGACATAGTGCGCGGGAACACCAAGGTGATGTCAGAGATGCTTACAGAGATGGTACCGGGACAGGAGGACCCTTCAGACCATGAACTACTGCAGGTTAGACCCAACTCTCTGTGTGTGTGTGTGTGTGTGTGTGTGTGTGTGTGTGTGTGTGTGTGTGTGTGTGTGTGTGTGTGTGTGTGTGTGTGTGTGTGTGTGTGTGTGTACACACGTGAGTGTCTCCTACCACCTCCAACCATCCTTCAAAAAAAGTATACATTTCAGCTCTACATCGGTAACATTGAAAGCAAAAAAAAAAAGATTCCAGAGGCCACTAGAGGGGGCTACATCTGAAAGAAATTGTTTTCATGCATTGATTTTTGTGTATTTAGGAGCTGAACAGGACCTGTAGAGCCATGCAACAGAGGATAATGGAGCTCATCTCCTGTGTCTCCAACGAGGAGGTCACCGAAGAGTTGCTCCATGTTAACGATGACCTCAACAACATCTTCCTACGCTATGAGAGGTTAGAACACCCCCCTTCTTAACACAGATACAAGGAATTCTGATGATGCATGTCGGCAAAGAAGAGTACCTGAGCGTACCTAAGTGTTCATTCATTGTTCTTTTCTTTCTCTTTTTGTTATTTTCCTCCATCAGGTACGAGAGGTTTAGGTCAGGGCGGTCTTCTGTTCAGAGCGCCAACAATGGGGTGAGTCAGGTGAACCACCTTCACCTCACGTGGTTAAACATCCAACTGCTGCATCACTCACACAGTTTCACACGATCTGAATGCTTCCTGCTACTTGTTCTGTGTTACAGTTGCATCCCTCATTGCATGGAGTTTTTATTTTTTCAGCAAATGTTTTCCTTTTTTTCGTGTCATTCATTGAAGCCAGTGTCCACTGGCTTCAAACCCTGTTTTGGCCTCGATGGCTGGTAGATTTGCCAGGGAATTTGATAACAATTAATATTGACTACCAGCCAGCTTGATTTTTTTTTTTTTTTGCAGAGAATGTCCTCCAAATGAGGTCTGGTTACCACTAGGGTGCACCAGTCAAAGATAAAAAAAATATTGATTATCTATTTTAATTTGAAGAAATTGATAGATTTTGTGGGGGAAAAAGATTACTACAAGCTCATAATGTGTCGCATGTTGTGAGCTTGTAGATCTGATATTTTTGCAATTTTGGTGCTATGCTGATGTACGACGAAGTATAAAATAGGGCTTAAGGAATGAATCTATAAAAAAAAAAGATTTGTTGATATATGAAAAATAAAACTAATTATATCAAAAAACGTGCTGCTTGATTATTCGATTAATCAGAAAAGTAATTGGTAGAATCGTCGCTAAGAAAAGTATCCATAGCTGCAGCTCTAGTTAGTTACCATGCACCTGTGGCACTGCTAGGCTGGCGGTCGTTTCCCTCCCTGATTTAATTTCACTATCAACTGTCTAAATTTGCATGTGCTGTTGCTGCTCATCCTGTTCAAAAAGTGCTTGTCGTCATGCCGACCCAATGTCTTCCAACACGGCATGTTAATGGTATTCATTGTTTGTTTGTTTTTTCCTTTTCTGTTTTCGTGTGCGTCTTTTTTATGGCTAGCTGAGGCAGGCAAGTATGAATGTATTTGTCACCCTCCCTGGTGTACTATGTATGTTCTGTATTTTGGCCCCAGAGGAGCTGTTAAAACAAGGCTGGATAATATGGGTTCTTCCTCCATCAATATGATTTGCCCCATATAGCATGTTTTGACAAAGCTGTCCCCATAGTAAAAAGACCCAGAGGCAGATATTGATTGACAGTTGGTAATGGAGTACATGCTTTTTTTGTGTTGGAACAGTACATACTGTCATAGAGTCACTGAGCTATTCTCATCATTTAGCATAATCTCTGATGTTCTGCCTTTGAGTTATGTTAAGTGATAAGCCACAGCTTATGAGCGAGGCTTAATTTATGCTTTGTCACACGAACCTTTCGGCAACATCTTCGACAGTAGACAAAGTCAACGTGACCCACATCAACACTTCTTTCTGTTTTAATATAGTCATTTTTGTTGAGCGAAAGGGTTGTGCAATGAAGTACCAATTAGCCTAAAGCACCTCGGTGTTCCTCCTATCCTTTCCCTCCCTGCGCTCTCTTTAGCTTCTTAAGGGGTATTTAATATATGACCAACACCCAGGGCATAATGCGTTCAGTTAATAATGCAGCAATACCCTGTCAAGAATGTCAGCAGGTTTCATGGTCTTGCATCATCACTCTAAACTACTGTCACACCCTGTTCTGTGAGCAAATACTTGAATGAATCTCAACTCTGCGTGTAATTCAACAATATTCTTGACTGCCACCGTCAGCCCCCTTAAGAAAAACTGTTCCATAATGAGCTTTGTTTCTTGTTTAACCATTTTCACGCTTTTCCTGGAATTAACCAGTAAATAGTAATGTGAATGTATGCACATGCCCTTATTTATTTTCACTACACGCTTGGGAGTGTTTTAATTTATAAAGCACGGTTATAAGGTACTTCCTTGAACTTGCACCAAGGGAATTATTGTCGCTGAACTTGCAGCCACTGTCCCTAATGAATATTCTCTTCTCCTCCATTTAAGGGGGTACAGTAATACCTACAGTCTAGGTGTCAGTCATACCCCTTTTTGAAGTGACCGTCATTCCCCAACTCTTGTTTTGTGCCAGGTGCTGAGTGAGGCTACAGAGGACAACCTGATCGACCTGGGCCCCGGCTCTCCAGCTGTGGTCAGCAACATGCCCAGCACCGCTCCAGCCACCAGCCTGCCCCCCAACCTCATCGCTCCGACGGCCGGGCCCTCTTCCCCTTCTTTGGCTTCACGCCTGGCTGGCCTCGGTTTGTGACACCACCACCTTGTTACCAGCAAGTAGCTAAGATCATGTAATTTGTGAGGTAGTGAGTGATTGGTGGTGTCATCATTGATGGACCGACCCTCTGAAGAATAACAAGGGTTATCTTAGATTGAGTAACATTATTTTTCTCTTGCACTTACTTAACCATTAAGACCTGAAGCCGATTCTACAAATGTCTTCTAAATCCCAACAGTATTCTGAAAAACGTATGTTTCTATATCAGTGGTACTCAAACTTTTTCATGTCCCCCAAAATTTGGCCGCCGACCCCCACCTCAAAATATTTTGTTCCAGGGACCCCCCAGAAGCAAAGCTTTGAGTTAAAAAGGTTCGCTTTAAAAGAATATATATATTCAAAGATTTGCACACATTTTCACGATTTTTGAATAGCCAAAGTGTGGATGGAGCCAGGCCACTGACGGTCCCTACACACCGAAAACGTGACGAATGAACGATCCCAAAACTCGTTGCAAATATTTCACATCAAATTCATTCACATAACAGGTTGATTTACTTCTGTTGAAAAAAATTGACCTTGTTTAGAAAAATAATTACGTCGCTTTATGGCCTCTATATATTCAACGTTCTGTGTTGATGTACTCATGACACAACAGCAGTTTAAATTAATGCAAATTAATTGCACAAAATTAACGCTCCTGGTGTTTAAGGACCTTGACTCTGACCATTATTACTCCGCTGTTATAAGCTGGCTTGTGATGTTGGTCATCTAGGAACTGATGGAGGAATTTAATATTAGCTCAGTTTGACACCCCTGATGTAGTAAAGTTCAGATGCATAAAAACACATATTTTAGACTCAAGACAATATTCTGTAACAACTTTCTTTTGCAAAAGAAACGTATTCTAATTGCCTGTAGCGCGTGAGGAAGAAAGCATAGATTTGATCACATTCTGCTTTTGGCAACTGTAACACCAATTTCTGTTGTGTTTTTGTTTAAACCTGTTCAGACATGGGTTCAGATAGTGTAAGTGGAACTTTGAGTTCCTTGCCCAGCTGCAAACCACCTCCACCTGCTGCACAGGATGACTTTGACATGTTCGCCCAAACCAGAACTGGAGTTCTGTCTGAACCACCATGCAAGACGTAAGTAAGGCTGGGCAATAAAAAAAAATCAAATAATGGATATATTTTAATGAACTATTATGAAATATCCGGATATCAAGAAACGTCCTATTCTTATTGTATGTGTATGTATATAGTAAGCGTGTTGATCTTAAAACCAGGCGTGGTCTGGTGCAAAGCTGTATCTTCCCCACAGACTTTGCGCTTCAACTTAAAGGACGACTTCACCACTTTTCAACATATCTTCATATAATAGGTCCTCACTAATGCTCATGATAAAGCGATACAATTTTTTTCTAATCAGTCTGTGTCTCAGAGGAGGGCTGTAGACAGTTCAGAAACCCGTCTACCAGTGACATCATCGATGGGGAATCCAAGCTAATAGAAACTGCAGGCTTTGTATTCCTGGAAAGTTGCAATGCAATAATAGATCCCATTGTTCTCGCCTTAATAAAAATCTGAATACATTTTTTAAAATCTTTTTGGAAAAAAAAATCCTGCCTAACGATGATGTCACTGGTAGACGGGTTTCTGGACTGTCCACAGCCCTCCTATGAGACACAGACCAAGTAGAAACAAATTGTATCATTTTATCATGAGCATTAGTGAGGACCTATTATATGAAGATATGTTGAAAAGTGGTGAAGTCGTCCTTTAAGACCAGCTATGGCCATATAGCCTACCTAAATTGTTTTTGATTTATTACCACAACCTTTCTGTGCACACCGTGACCGCACGCCCGCACACACTGACTGCACGCACTGCACTGCAGAGAGAGAGAAAGAGAAGCATTTTTCCTTATGTAGCCGATATGTCTGTGTCGCGTCCCAGGGCATCTGTGGAAGACAGCAATGCCACAAGTAGCCTTCCCCCACCCACTCTGGACATACGACAACCAACCATCGGAGGGGTGAGTCCTCAACGATGCAAGCTTTCCCACATAGGCTTCTCTGTCTTCTTTTATATTTATTATAGGCATCACTTCTAGGCAAACGCTATCATTTCAACATACATTAATTGTGTGTGTGTATGTGTGTGTGTCTTGTGTGAGTATGCACACAGTGGGCTGTAACCTCACCAAGCTGGCATTTTTTCCACATGCGTTTGAGAGCTGTTTGTTGACTTTGCTGCTGGGTTAAATAGCTTTTTTGCTTACCCAGGTCTTAGCATTCAAGACTTGTAGTAATTTTCATTCATACATTTGTATTTGTCCTTTGGATTATTTATTTATTATAATTATATATATATATATTTTTTTTGCTCTGTAATCTTGGAAAGGTAAGCCGTCAGCTGTCAACTGTCAGCACTATAAAGGCTTTTAGCAAAGTTTGAATGCCTTTTGCTAACTACAGTATAGGAATTGCTGAAGCAAAGCAAGTGCTATTTCATTAATACTCATACATTTTGATTCCACTTACTAATAAGACACTTACCAGACTGAATGAAGACTTAAGTCCCAGTGGAAATGCATGGCTTTGGCATAATACCCCCCGCCTTCAGCTTTCACTCTACTGACCTGTAGCAGGGCATGGAAATAATAACTAAAATAAATGACTTATTATTATTGATTGCAAAAAGCAGGATTGAACCACTTCATCTGTTTCATAAAACCTAAGTCAGCCCAAATCCTTGGCAGACAACACAGGACCGTATAACATTTGTTTTTATTCAGCACAGCACTTATTCACAAGGACATTCCACATGCCTGGCTAGGCCGTTCAAATCACTGAGCGCCTAGATATGATATACAGTATCTGCATGTGTCATTAGCATATATTCATGTTGTGCTTGCTGGCAAATAATAATGGGTAACTGAGAAGAATATGAGCAACTGAGAAAATGTAGATAAACTCTACATGACAAAACCAGTTAAGTGTTATGATGAGTCATTGCAAAAACTACAGACTTGCCCATAAACAGCCAATGGCCAAATGCTCCCAAGCTTTTCTCTGCCTACTACTAGTAGGCCAAGTCAAGTTAAGGACTGCAATGGAAACAAGCTGTCAGATTATTTTTATGGTGGGTCAGATGTATGTTATTATATTGATTTTCATGATCAATAAAGATGTCAGTCAATCAACTAATCATAGACAAGCGCTTTCTATCCCATGAATCTACTTGCCTGGTGGAATAGTGAAATTGACAGGTTAACTTTGGAACCCACCAGTGCCACTGCAGCCAGTTATTATATAAATGTTATTTCCTGCCCTGCTGTCAGCCAGGCATGATGGCATTTGCCCTATTTAGGCTTGCTGGCATTCCATGGCATGCCCAATTTAATTATGTAATGTATTTTCTTTTGTTTTGGTGTGAGTGTGCATTGTTTGTTTGATTGATATGTCTCACATCAGTGTGATTTTTGCACACTGTTCAAAGACAGCGGCTCTTACTTATCAAACTTTCAACGCAATTCTCATTTCGGCATTTAACAATCTGTCATCAATTTGCCGCGAGCGTCTCGGTTCATATATGCAAATGTTTTTCATCGTACACTTGCAATGCAGAATAGTCAGACATTCTGACAGGTATCTAAACATATGCAGCAGCCACTTATTCAAGTTAAAAAATGTGTAACCTAAAATCTAATGTAAACTAACCCTATGTATTATATCCCTAACATTGCCTACCGTGAATAGGTATTTCCAAATTGTTTGCAATTAACAGGGTTAACAGGTGAATTAATTACAAGCACTTAAATTCAAGAAATTGATAACATTCTAACATATTTGTAATGTTATCGGTTAGATGCTCAATCAGTAACATCAATCTTTTCATGGCATGTCCTATGCCACAATTTGGAACCCCAGTTAAGGAGATACATCCGATGCTCTAATCATGCCATACCTACTGCCAGTGCAGGTGCTCTCCACGTTGGGGATTTTAGCAACCAGGACCTCAGCGGGAATCAGGAATAGGTCACCATACGATACAACAGCCACCATCCATTAATAATTACTTATTCATCGATCATAAATATATATTTATTAAATGTATCTCTCCATAAATGTTCAGGTCATTTGTGATGGCAGCCTTGCCAGGCTATATTTCCTAAACATGGTGGCAAGAGCAAGGCACTACTTCTCTATTTTGCTCTATTGGACTTGCAACGTTAAAATATTGATCTCCATGCTGTATTCCGGCTCTTCAGGTCATAAACTCGAGGGGACAATATTTAAGGGCGTTATATTAAAATCGTTTGCAGCTGCCACATTTATGAACACCATAGGCATAAATACGTAGACGCCGCATTGGCCACTATATTGGCATACTTGCCATAGCTCCACTACAAGAAATATGACCGAGTTATAGTATACATACCTGAGACTAAACTTTTTTTGTTTTATAAACGTGGATATACAGTTACTATCAATGTAAGTAACTATTTTGTTTTAATTCAACTAAGTATCACTACATGTCCATTTGTACCAAACCAAATGCTTGATGGGGCATACTGTATTATCAGGGGTACACATAACTTTTTTGGTCTAGTATCAGAAGAGCACCTGGAGATGTTACTTGGTGACACTCGACCATTCTTACGCTGTGATTGTCGGGATACAGCCGTTTCACAAATCACATTGTAAACCCTGTCGTGAGATGATTCCTGCTGTCGGATCTGCGCTGGTTTCTACGTTGGATTGATAAATAAGGGCCGTTTTCCATTAAATTTTGCTTGCTTTTCACAAATCCATTCTTAAGTTACCGTTAAGTTGACATTCAAGTTAAATTGCTTTTTATTATATTTTATTTTGTTGTTTTTTTTCCCCTTTTTTTTCTTTTTTTTTTGTGGGGTGGGATATTTTCTGTTGTGGCCCTGCTGCCCCGGCCACCTGTGGCGGTGTTTGGGTGCTGCCCCCTAGGTTGCTGGAGGCCAATCCTCTGTCATGGATGACATAGAGGAGTGGCTGTGTACTGATGTGGTGAGATCATCATGATTTTACTTCTGCCTGACTCCTTATTTGTTATTTTTTCTTTTCCATGGTGTGTACTATTCCCTTCTCAACCTGTGTCTGGTTTTTAAAGTGCAAACGTAACCCGTTCACCCTTACATTTCCTCACTTTGTGACCAATCACGTGTGTGTGTGTGTGTGTGTGTGTGTGTATCCACTGTAGCATTTTCATTAGTTACTAACGGTTTGTTTTGTTTTAGGATGGGGGTGGGGCAAAATTACTTTATGAAAGGGTTAGCCTATATCTGTGTGTTGGTGCTCACTGGTACAGTAGATAATTGAACATGAGTGTAAGAATGGAAAATAATATCAACAGCTGTTGAATGACAATCCATCCATACGGTAAGTTTTCCCACAGCGAGACTGTAGAAGGTGCTTTCTAACAGACTTTATAATTGTGGGCATAGGAAACATTTCTGGTTTGCAGTGTATTAACATTTTGTGAAGCAAACATTGCTGACTTTGCCATTCTTTAGACTTAGTTTTAAACTTCTTTTTTTTTACCTTTCTCCACAGAAAGGAGACGAAGGCGAGGAAGGAGTGACAAGTGAAGGTGAGACCTGTTGTTCTCTTCAGTAGTTTTTCTACCCTGACCATGGGCTACATTCAGTATTTGCCATTTTATTCCCAGATGCCAAATCTCCCACAATTTTCCCTCCACATTCCTTTTGCCTTCCTCTCTTCCAGAGTTTGACAAATTCCTAGAGGAGAGAGCCAAAGCAGCTGAGATGGCACCCAGCCTTCCGTCGCCCCCCAATGGTGAACCAGGGGCTGCGCAGGGAACCCCGAGCCGCAAAAAGCCGGCAGACCGTCAAGATCAGGACGGCCTCTTCGCCATGTAGAACCTTCTCCCTCAACCTTGACCCCCACACACATGCCCCCCCCCCAAGCCCGGCCTATGGTCTGACCAGCTCAGCAGCAACATTGTAGGACGTACTGTCACGCATCGGTGTGATGTGTTTGCGCACACACACATACACACACACACACACACACGGCACATGGTTCATTCCAGAGTGCACCATCACAAACCCATCAGCTTAACGTTATCGAGCTGCACTACAGATTTTTTTTTATCTCTTTGATGAATCTCCATTTTCATCTTCTCTTCTTCTTCATCTAAATGTTTTTTTCAGTCGAAAGGGAACGCCCCACACCCTCCCAAAAAGCACTACTTTGACAACACTACTATATATGATTTAAATCCGTACCCTAAACCAAGAGGGACAACAAGGCTGCTACATTATACTGTATCTCTTTAACCTCATGTATCCCTCCTAAATTGAAACGTGAAGGAAGCGAGTGGGTTCCCTCTTGCTTCTTGTGAACTCTTCAGGCCGGCAACGTCAGATAGCTTCTCCATGGTAAAGTCCCCCTCCAGGCCTGTTTTAAAGTATGTACAAACACTTTGTATGATAAGTAAGTTGTTTAACATGGTTTTCGGAAAAGGGGCTGGAAGCTACTCTACTCTTTCTCCCTCATTGAACAATCCTCGATCTACGAATATTGGTGACATCATACAGCCGACTCAGATTTTGAGGAAGTACAGAGAAGCCCCTCATATTGTTGCTGTCGGGCAGAAACCTCTTGTCTCCATACTTCAACTTTTTATGTTTTTCGTAAATGAATGCCCTAATTCATCAAACAAGGGTGTCGCACAGAAGTTGTGAAAATTGCAGATTTACAAGCTCAGGTCGTGTCGTGAGTTTTAGATCGGCTATTTTCACTATTTTAAAATGTTTTCTTTTCTTAAATGATAATACAAGATTTCCACCCGACAGCAATAATATGAAGAATGTGAAAACTGTTCTCTAGCTGCAGTTCTGCACATATAACAGTTTGCATAGTCAACGTCATACCTCCAGAGGAGTTAAGTGGAGGGGGACTTTATTCCTTTCTGTTCCCTCAGAGGGATGATCAGATGAGACAGATTATGATAGAAGTTCATTAAAGATAACTTTTCTTGTAGGATCTCAGTTTTTCTGCATGCATTAATATCAACCTTTGAATATAAGTTAGTTTTGGTTTTGCTTAACCATCAGAAGAACAAAAAAAAACAGACTTGGTAGCATCGAGTGTGAGATGTTTTTATTTTTGTAGTATCAGCCCATGACATTTGCTCCATGTCATTTTGAGACCGTCAGTCTTGGTTGTTGATGATCTGTTCTGGTGTTAATTTTTTTTGTTTAGTTTTTCTGATGTTTTTCTTTTTGTTTAAGTAGGTCTGTCTTGTATATCTGTAAATGACATAGAATTGATGAGCTGTGTATTAATAATGCTGTATAAGGGAGAGGTCTTGGTTTATATTAGATTATGAAGAGATCTTGTCCTCTTCTGCTGGTCTTATACTGCAAAATCTTATTGAACTCTGAGAGTGAGTTTATTTAACACTCAGTATTTTGCAGTGCACAGAAGTAATTTATGTCACACCGAGTTAGGCTGTGTCAGAAAGGGAATAGGAAACTTACAGTAGAGTCCAAGCTAGGGCAACACTTAAAGGCAAATGATTGACAAAAATAGAACATAAAAGCATTTTATTTTTGTATTTTACTTTAACCCGTGTCACAGTTTTCTTAGACAAACCAAGATATGAAATATTAATTCAGAATGATTTTTGCATAGATTTCATTAGCCCACAGTTACATCTTAATTTCTTAACACTACTCCCTACTGTAGGTACTTTGATTTTAATACAACAGTAATGAAGGGTTGGAAGTGCACTGTGATATATATATATTTAGAGAGAGTTGTAAGAGAGATCAATATAACTAAATGCACTCAAAACTATCCACATGCTGGATTGTATTATGTCGAGGACTGCCTTGAGATGAATGAGACTGAATTAGCAGGTACAGGTGTTATTTTCTTAAGTCGAAGTGGATTGTGCTGAATGTCGACTGTTTGACATCAAATTTTCAGGACCAAAGTTGTGTTTTTTTTTTCTTGTTGGATTTTGAAAAGGAATTCAGAATGAATGGATGTTATTTTGAGTTGTTGATCCACAATTGGGCTTAGTCTCCATGTTTATATCCAAGGTTGGGATAAGAATCAAATAACTACATTATGAGAGCTGTTCCCACTCATTTTAGCGCATGTCTCCTATTATTTCTTTATGCTGACATCTTAAAAGGTCTGACCTTTCAACATGACATTTGTTTTCAGAAATGAGCTTGCCGCAGACATAGTGCTACAAATGAGACATTTACTCTTGACAACAATAAATGCAATGTGTCACACAATCACAACAAGCTTCAAATCGCCACTCAAA
>NC_139951.1:25305862-25348362 GCF_963454915.1 Gymnoscopelus microlampas | reverse complement strand
GGCTGCAACACAACAAGAGCGGGATCTTCAACAAGGGAAGATTTGAAAAGAATGCCAAAAAAAAAAGTTACTTGTACAGGTTGTTAGATAGCGTTGATCTTGACACAGTGGTCTGATCTCTCCAGCTAAATCTTTCTATGACAGAAGTTCTTTGACATGGAAGTGTTTCGAGACGACACTAAAGCTAATGCAGCCATAGATAGTAGACAGACTAGACACTAAATCAAATGCAATCATAGTAGGGTTCTGTGTCTATACATTTAAACAATACACATTGAAATCGGGAGTGTTAATTAACAATGGACCAGTAAAGGTCCAGTTTAACATTTTCAGGGTTAACTTAACACTTAACACTCTGGGTTTTACTGTTTATTCTTGAGAATAGGCTGATCTATAAAGTGTCAACCATGGGGATCCTTCAGTATATTTAGTTTGTATAAAATAAAATGACTGGTGCTGCTGTGTGACTTTATGAGACTGACCCAACCACCATTCTGCCATATTTATCTTAGCTGGTATGTTTACCAGACGAGAGCTGATAAAGACGGAACACAGATTTTCCGAGTCATATTTTCATTTGAATGTCAAGCCCTTTCCTTTATTATACTCCTCATTTCCCTTCTTTCTTTTTTTACACCCTTCTGGTCATTTAGTGTAGCGTTACTTCCAGGCCGGCATTCCTCGTAGGGACATCCTCATGATGGCAGACCCAGACATCTGGGGCCTAAGGATCCCAACTGCAAATCGAATCTAAATGTAAACATGTCCACACAAGTGGCATTGATTGACACGGTGTGTTGATTTTTCTCTTTTTCTATTTCTATTTTGAAAGCCATTTAAAAACGGTGGCATATTTCACCCTATAACCTCGGCGGATGGGCCCCAGCAGCTATCTGCTTTGCACACGGAGGAAGCGATGGGGACTTCAAATGGCAAAAGGCCAGAGACGTGTGTATGTCAAAGCCCTGAGGCTATTTCGCCAATCTTCATTAGCTGAAATAATCCCAGCGCAGGCTATTCTGTGTGCATGCACTTATAAGCACACAGTAACATTCCTCAGTGTTAATGTATCCGTTTGTAACTCCGAGAGTGAACAAATGTTAATTAACAATCAGGATTTTACTGTGCACGTTAAAATCTTACATTGTGAACTGCTGACAGCCCCAGTCTACAGTATGTCCCACCCTGCATGAAACCACAGCTCAAGGAAATAGCCAGTTGTTAGTTAAGCACAGAGGAATTACACAGCCTTCCTCATAAACCAAACAAACAGATACGGTATATACGCTCTCATTAGAACACAACATTACACTAATAATTAACCTCATCCTTATAATCCCAGTCACGGCCTAAGCGAAATCCAATTACTAAACAAAAGCTCAAGATTAAATGACCTATTTGTGTTTATGATTTACCTGTTATTAACGTTGCAGATCAATGGTTTCCCAATTTCCTCTAACTCCACTTCCACACGTTCTCGCCCAGAGCGGCTCATTCTGACGCTGGCTCCGACAAAAGGAGCTCATGCTGAGAAGCATAAACATAATGAAGTTATCAATCTCTCAAACAAAACACATTTCCATATTCCCACCGATGGGAAATTGCTTTCTCTAAACAGGTGAAATGTTATTGTGGGAAGTCCTCGAGTAATTAGAAAGCATTTCTGCCCAAGTGTAAAAAAAAAAAAACGAACTTGAAATGAAAAAGGGTCAAATAGATTGTTTTGAATTTGTAACAGTCATTTAATACAGGGCATTCAGAGGCAACACAGAGCCAGTAGCAACAAAGTGTGTTATATTCATTGACAACAAAATATGTGCATTGACTTTTGGGGCCTGGGTTCGGGCCTTGCTTTTCTGTTTAGTTTTCTGAAAAAGTCCCCCCCCCCACACGCACACACACACACACACACACACACACACACACACACACACACACACACACACACACACACACACACACACACACACACACACACACACACACACACACACACACACACACACACACACACACACACACACACACACACACACACACACACACACACACTCACACACAGCCTCGGAGCACTTTATGCTAAGTTAATTTACCCAAATATAACCACAGCATGGCAGCACCAGCAGCTTTCTATTCAACATCAACGACTTTGTTAATGGAAACTTGCTGATCCATAAACGTGTGTGCGGCTGCAGACGTTAGCTGGAGGGGCAGTTCACATATGAATGTTAAAAACCCACAGATCAATGAGGGGCATTTGCAAGGAGGCATAAGGTGTGTTTAATTATAATTGCGTCAAGGGACTTTGGGGGGAGGGGTGGCAGCGCTGTTTAAGGCAAGGCAAGGGCCCCCTGTATTTAAATAGGGTCACATCTCGGCCTCACCTTGCAAGTGTTATGCTATATTAAATGCCACTCATGTTAAGCGTGTTGAAACCCCTTCTCTGATGTAGTCAAGGCATAATATAAAGGTTAAATTGAAAAATGTCCCTTCAACAGCACACGAACATGCCGTGATTGATCTCCCTTGTACAGGAAAATAAATGTTAGCCAGACCGATGTTTCTTTATAACTCCAGAGTTTATGAATATGATATATTATAATGTTATCATGGGGTGGGAGGGGGGGAGGTTAGAATTTAAGCATGTCAATCAAGCAGGATTTGAAAAGGTCAATAGGAAAAATTAGCCAAGTTTGAGAAGAGGTGGTTCTGGGTTGATTTAAATCCAACATAATTGAGAACAACAGCATGTTTTGACAGAATTGCTTGTCAGATATTGTTTCCATGGCATGGTCAGAATAAAAGGTGCAAAAAAATAAGAGTAATCTGCCATTTTATCATAGATAAATCTATTGACATTAAACTTGCTGCACTTGCAGCAGTGAAATCCTCAGTGGTAATTTATCTCAGAGTGTAAAAAAACACAGGATTGATAAGGAAAACCACTGGGATATTCTGCCCTACAAAAGTAATATCTGATTTCTGTGTGATTGAAAAATGATTGGCCGTATCTTGGTTTATATTTCACACCAACTGGGAATAAAACCTCTAAATGCTAAATTATACCCAGCAAAATTCTAAGTGTTAATTTAACTGAAAGTGTACAAATGGATGCCTGGGGGTGAGTTTTCATAATTTCAAAGTTAAATTAACATTCCGGATTTTGCTGTGTAGCCATGATAACCAACAATACTTTTGGCAGAACAGGAGCAAATCTTAATGTTTTTGTTTTTGTTCCACTACTTACAGCTTTTGGCCTTGTAGGGCAAGTTCTACTTTTGTAATCTGTTGATTAGATCAACGTATCCTCATTGTCAACACCAATATTAAAATCATTACAGTTTTCAATGGAAGTCTACCACGTAATATACATCCGACCACAGATATACTGAGATATATTAACGATAATATAAACATTGGCACCAGACACCAGAAATATAATAACAGGAATCTGAATTCAGGAATGCAATATTCTCATTTTTCATTTACACAAATTCCTATCTGAGTAAATATTGTCTTTAAGTATGACCTCTCTCTTTTTTTGTCTCCCCCCCATCTTCATATGGTCACATAATACTGTACCTCTCTGTATTGTTCATCAATACATTTTCAAGTCAATAAAATTCCTTTTGAGGAATCAGAAGTCTTTAGGCTGTCTTCATTTCCCAATTTCAGTCGCAGAATTCAATGAAGGAACAACACTGAGTTTATTCTAGTTTACTCTCCTCTCACAAAGTCCAGAAGTGCAGATTAAGATGCTGGGGCTCCAGCACATGTATGGGGGGCCCCGTGGGGCCCATGTGTATGTTACCATGGGGTGGTCTAAAACCCGGCAGGGGCACGGGAGGATCCGGAGTGGACAGGATGTAGTCGATACTGAACTTGATTTCCGGTTCTGGTTTTCCCTGACCGGGGTTTAGGGTGTTGAGCGGGCTCGGCTGCGGCACCAGTCGCTGTCTGTCTGGGTTTAGCGGGCACAGGACGGGTTCAGGCTCGGGGCATCGGGCCGAGGGCCTGAGCGGATTCCTGTGGCTGTCCAAGGCATGAAAGGCCGGCTCAGGCCCGGAGTCCCGGAAGCCTATTTTCACGTTCCTCCGGCGCCTACGACGCCTAAAGTTGCCATTTTCAAACAGATCAAGCATGGACTCACAGCCTGTGGCAAAAGTCCAGTAGTTTCCTTTACCCTTCTCATTGCCCTCAGTTCGTGGAACCTGTCATCAAAAGAAATAAAGGAATTGAATAATAAAATAAAAAAGATGGCATCATATTTTATATGTGTTGATGTTCATAAAACATAAACATACATGCCTTGTAGATACTATATCTTTGCATGTTTAATATATTATTGTTTCATACAAAACATAATGCATCAATCTGACAATGAACATAAACTCCAAATAATAAATAAATAATACATAAACACAGCTACTGTATCTACTCTACATTAGATTCTTAGATATCCCAGATGTCAGAATTTTATATTCCTAATTTTGATGGCCCTGTAAATTATTTTATAAACTAAATACAGTTTAAATGATCATTACAAAAGCAATTTCCTTTATCTCTGTGTATGGCGTACCTTGATAAAGCAGCTGTTGAGAGAGAGGTTGTGACGTATGGAGTTCTGCCAGGCTCTCTGGTTGGATCTGTAGTAAGGGAACCTCTTCATGATAAACTCATATATACCAGACAAAGTGACCCGCTGGTCTGGGCTCTGTTGGATGGCCATGGCAATCAGAGCAATGTAGCTGACAGAGAGACACATAGTTTGATTAGATATTATACAGATGATCTATACAGAATATAGAATATTTCATATGAAGTTTACTGTATATGAAACAATTGTGATGATTTTATGTATTTGTCACTTAAAAAACAACAACTATTAATTATTGGTGTGAGAGTTCTAAATAAGTGTGTTTAATATTTTATTTATTTAAACATTTTAAATATGTTTTAAATATTGTAGCTATTACGTTTAGAGTCATGTGAAGAAAATAATTAAAGTCACACACAAAAGTCTGTCTTGCAGTTTAAAAAATGTTATGTAGTGCAGATGGATGTTGGCTAGTTGTTCACAAATGCCATATGTACATACACATTTGTCCACAAATGCTAAATATTAGTAGTTATTTAGACGGTATGTTGTTTAGACAGATGCAAGATTTGACGTTTACCTGGTATCACAGTTACTTTGTAGCACTTCATTATTTTCCTTTGCATTCTATTTACTTGTTTGTTGACTAGGTTAATGTCTCTTACTCCGATCTTGCACTTTGTAAGTCGCTACATTGTAATTGTAAATATTGCAAACCATCAAATTGAGATATGATGGTTTTGTCTTCACTGACTCTGAAAAGTTCAAAATATATCTTATACAGATATCCACTGTTTCCACTATGGTGAATAACTTGACTTTTTTTTAACTAAGCTAAAGTAGCCAATAATATACAGTAATATACAGTGTGTGTGTGTATACGATTTAATGAAAAAATATCCTACCTGTATGCGGGTCTGCACATCTTCTTGTCTTCATCTGTACTAGAGGAGGGGTAACCGTCTCCATCATAGTTAAAACAGTTGTATGGATATTGGGAGTTATCGAACATCATCTGCACTTCAAGCTTTACGCTCTACAAATCTTAATTCATCTAATCCAAACACAGGGGCAACATTTAGCGCCTCAAATGTTATGACCAAAATACTACTACTTGACTACTGTGAGTCAAGTCTCTCTGTTCTACCATACTATCCTTGTTGAGGTTGCCAGTCAGAATGAGGTCTTTATCTCGCCCCCTTAGTGGTGATCACAGGTCCCTAAGAGCCCCCCCCCCCTCTCCCTCTCTCCTCATCCACGGTTGGTCCCCAGGTAGCACTGAGCCGATAAGGCACTCAATTATTTGGCCAGCAAACAGAGGCTGCTTGAACGTCTGAACCCAGGGCGTGAGCAAATGGTAACTAGACCAAGACCAAAATCTCTCTCTCTCTCTCTCTCTCTCTCTCTCTCTCTCTCTCTCTCTCTCTCTCTCTCTCTCTCTCTCTCTCTCTCTCTCTCTCTCTCTCTCTCAGCTTTGATTCTGGGTGGTCCACACAAAGTTCAGTCTAAACTAAAGAGAGTGTTGACTCCCATGTTTTGTTTTGTTTCTTTTTATAGCCTAATCTAGCTTACAATACTTACACTAATCCAACGCAAACAAACAAAGCTTCTTTACATCTTTGTTTTATTTCCTCTTTAGGATTAACTCTTTGGGGCGTGTTGTCGAGATTCCACCTACAATTTCTGCGGGCCACGCAGGAGACATTTAGTCAACAACGTTGTAGATGTAATCTATAATAATGTTCTATAATAGCCATAAATTGTTTCCGCGACTATAAGAGGGGATGTGTATTTGGAAGGGCCCTTAACTGGGCAATTGGGGGGTCTCCCGTGAGGCGACAGAGACCGACACAAACAGCCCGCAGCCGCAACGCCACCGTGTGTGGCCCCTGATGTCAAAGATAGGTTCCTCTTGTAGAAATGCATTGTGCGCCTCAATCGATGCAACACAGGCCCCGTAAACACACTTCTGTGTTTATTTCTGCTAGGCTAATGAAGCAACGAAAAGGTCAACAGTGTAGTTCATTTTTGGCTGCAGATAGGCTTGTGCAGTTTTTGTATTCTAGTCCATGTTTAGCATGGAAGTAATGTTTGTCATTTAATGTAATTTTGCATCAGTATCATATCTGCTCAACAGTTGAAGGTGTACTGTTTTTTGGGGGGACTTTCTACTGTAGCGTGACTATCATGAAGGGCCTGTTGCAGACAATTTGTTTTGTTTGTTTACACAAGACTCGAAGGACCTAAATTCCTGAATTCAATGTGAGAGAAAAGACGAGGAGCCAATTAAAAAGGCTGATTTAACAGAGTTCAGATGAGATCTGATAAGCCCCTCCTCTCCTCGGAACCCACCAGTCATTCCCATGACGAGGCTTCCTCTACCAGTCCGTCTGCGGCCGGCCGCAGTGATTACAAGTCATCTCTGCTGGTCACTCGCCACCCCTCTGATTGTTGTCTCATACCCCCGCTTCCTATAGCCCTGTGTGTGTGTGTGTGTGTGTGTGTGTGTGTGTGTGTGTGTGTGTGTGTGTGTGTGTGTGTGTGTGTGTGTGTGTGTGTGTGTGTGTGTGTGTGTGTGTGTGTGTGTGTGTGTGTGTGTGTGTGTGTGTGTGTGTGTGTGTGTGTGTGTGTGTGTGAGTGCACATGGATTTTATGTAAACCAACCAAGTGGCGTTTCCGGGGGCTGTTCTGTGAGGGGGACTACGGAAAGGTTATCAAAACACAACAGTGCACTGGGAACCATAAACATGTTTATGTACAGAATATGGGCTGAAGGCCGTTTTCGTTTGCACCGTACTGTGCAGTCATCCTCATTGCCACCAGTTGCTGTTAAATTATAGTGGTTTATGTATAAGTGTAATAGATAAGGCCTGCAGTACCTACGTACCACATACAAAATACTGAGAAAACTATTAGCCATCACACATCAGCCATTTTGCTCTTAGCTCATACTAAAGATACTAAAGGCATTCACTGTGCATGTATGAAAGCTCTTATCACATCCTTACCCCTAACCTTAATCCACACCAAACCCATGCATAAACCTAACCATAATATGGTTAATATGATGCAGTGCCTAGCTTTAATGCTGGTAGTCAGACATGTCAGACATCTCTGCCTGCCAATATGTCTCATGACATCTAAATTCAATTTATGGGCTTGAACTACGTTCGTGATAATTCCTTAATGCATTCCTAACAGGTGCATTTGGTATTTCCCTTCATATTCGGAGGTGGGAAACCCACCCCATGTAAGCGCAAAATGGCCGATGTGTGTGTACAGTATATGGTCAATTGGTTTCTTTTATCCTTCTCCAGGAGTTTTTGTATTTCTTCCAATTATTATAATTGCCACAATTACAGTACAGGTACAGTATATTAGATACTTTGAAAGATGAAACCTTCCTCTTGCCCTGTTGATATTTTACTCTGTGTTGGAAGTAGTTTTCCATTATTTGCTTAAAATGTTGTATAGCTCCCTATCTTCTGGATATGTGCCTGACACAGTTGGCCAATAAAATATTATAATACTATTACTTTCCCCAGTAAAGAGTAGTTAAAGGGGTATTCCACTTTAAAACACTTCTGTATTCATTTTAATGTCTACTCAGATATCTGATTGATCAGACATGCCCCCCCCCCCCCCCCCTCCTATATTAGCCCATACAACTTCAAACTCCACATGAACTAACATGTTAGACTCTTTGAATAAATACGTCCCTGGTTCTGTTGACTGATATTGTCCTTCTAATACATGAGAGGACTGTCATTTTTTATTCATATTTGTCTCCATCAGGCCGGACGGCCAAAAGCCGGAGACTATGTTTTTGCCCCTGTCCGTCCGTGTGTCTGTGTTTATACTGGAACTGTGGTAGTTTATACTGGGACTATGGTGGTTTATACTGGGACTATGGTAGTTTATACTGGGACTGTGGTAGGTTATATTGGGACTATGGTGGTTTATACAGGGACTTATTTCTTTTCAGACTGGGACAGTGGAAGACATATGGAGAAAAAGCTGGTTTGTGAAGGTAACTGTAAAAAAAAACTTGTGTGAATCTGATCATTATTCTACGGTGTAAAATATCACTGTGTCCATCGGTTTGTGACCTATGACTTTTGTGTTTGACCTCAGTGTGGATCCATTGTTGAGGCAATCGATCGGGATCCTGATGCAGAGAACTCCACCTTCTCTAGACCACACCCTGCCAGAGTACTACCAGAGGGTACACCACCTTAACACCACCCCAAAACCACCCTAACATCACCCAACACTACCCTAACACCACACCCTGCCCGAGCATTACCAGAGGGTACACCACTTTAACACCACCCCAAAACCACCCTAACATCACCAACACTACCCTAACACCACACCCTGCCCGAGCATTACCAGAGGGTACACCTCCTTAACACCCCACCCTGACAGAGTGTTACCAGAGGGTAACACTAACACCACCCATAACAGCAGCACCATAACACCACCTTAACACCACCCAACACAACCCTTACACCACACCCTGCTCAAGTGTTACCAGAGAGTAAGTACCACCACCACCACCCCTGGCTTACACCACCAAAATAAGCTCTTTATTATGTTTATGTTTATTCATATGCATTTTTTTTTTTCAAGATGTCAAATCAAAACCCATCTTTTAGGGGTTTTTTTTACGACATAGTACATGGGGGGGGGGATCACTGGAAGGCTCTGGGTGAGACCATTTTATGGCAGGGGTGGGGGCGAGGGTCACATACATTTTGATTAAGCACCATATAATGAGGATAATGGATTGGGTTGTGATTTTTTTTATTTTAACTTTTAAAGTTTGTGCGTAATGATAAAAGTCTAAAAAGGTTGGACAGAGACTACAAGGAGTGGAGCAATCCTAATGTGCCATAGCCTATTTAAACCTAGTGATATGTTACAGCCACCCCCGGCCCGCGCCATTTGAATCTCCTGGCTTCAGACACACACGCACGCACACACACACGCACACACGCGCACGCACACGCACACACACGCACACACACATTGAATTGATCCCAGTCTGCTGCTTTCAATCAAACGTAATGAATACATGTGATGTCACAACCACTCTGTTCAAAGGCGTGTGTGTGTGTGTGTGTGTGTGTGTGTGTGTGTGTGTGTGTGTGTGTGTGGTTTGTTACATAAAAATTCAGGAGGGCGTTTTTTTGTGTGCCATAACCCCCCAACTTTACTGTCTGGAAACAGCAGGGCACAACACTGGTCCACCACCCCACTGTACATCAGTACATCGATGAGTATTGCTTCGGTGCCTCCCTAGGCTGGACTTGAACCTGTGGCCTTGCTTGCAGAGACGGGAATTGAACCTGTGGCCCTGGTCGCCTTGGCATCCACCAACTATTCGCTGCCCTACGGCACAAATGTTTTTTTAGTGCTTTTCAGTGTAGTTTCTGGATGTTAGTGTTCAAAACATGCTTCAGAGTAAAGAACAGTGTCTTAATACAGTGTCCACTCCACTCCTTGTAATAATAATAATAACTAGAAAAAGTGCTCCTCGGAGCACAACTCTCCGCCAGAAGACTTGTGTTGGTTCGAAGGTCGCGAAGGTCGCTATCCCTCTTGTATATGTAAGTGTCCTATCCATCCTGTCTGGGTAAGTGTCCTCTTCCGTCCTGTCTGTGTAAGTGTCCTATCCCTCCTGTCCTATCCGTCCTGTCTATGTAAGTGTCATATCCCTCCTGTCTATATAAGTGTCCTATCTGTCCTATCTGTCCAATAAGACAGATAGGAACAATTGGACCGCGACTACCTGACTACTTCCGGTTCGAAGGTCTGGGAGTGAGCTAGTGGCCGGATTTTCGGTATTGGAATCTGGCTTATCACAGTGACACATGTATTTATAGGTCGCTATCCCTCTTGTATATGTAAGTGTCCTATCCAACCTGTCTGGGTAAGTGTCCTCTTCCGTTCTGTCTGTGTGAGTGTCCTATCCCTCCTGTCTGTATAAGTGTCCTATGTCATATCCCTCCTGTCTATATAAATGTCCTATCTGTCCTATCTGCCAATTATGTATCAGCCATGCAGCCATTTCATGGTTCCCGTCTTACCTCACTCTGACAGTGGCAGAGACACTGTCAGAGTGATGCCATGTATATATAGGCCCGGTGGCGTCACTAGCCAATCAGATCACAGTATTTCACGTGTCACGTGAGGCTTGACCAATCGGTGTGTCATGTTTAGAAAGTGAAAACGCAGTGATAACAATACTCTCCTGGCGGAGAGTAATAATAACTAGAAAAAGTGCTCCTCGGAGCACAACTCTCCGCTGTTGGGAATGTTGGGAATGTTCTATCTGTATAAGTGTCCTATCCGTCCTGTCTGTATAAGTGTCCTATCCCTCCTGTCTGTATAAGTGTCCTATCCGTCCTGTCTATGTAAGTGTCCTATCCGTCCTGTCTGTGTAAGTGTCCTATCCGTCCTGTCTGTGTAAGTGTCCTATCCAATTGTTACAGTATCCGCCATTTCTCAACCATTTCGTGATTGTTCCTGTCTTACCTCACTCTTACCAGACTTGTGTTGGGAATGTTGGGAATGTTCTAATTCTTATGTTCTAACTGTCCTATCCATCCTGTCTGTATAAGTGTCCGATCCGTCCTGTCTGTATAAGTGTCCTATCCGTCTGTATAAGTGTCCTATCCGTCTTGTCTGTATAAGTGTCCTATCCGTCCTGTCTATGTAAGTGTCCTATCCCTCCTGTCTGTGTAAGTGTCCTATCCCTCCTGTCTGTGTAAGTGTCCTATCCGTCCTGTCTGTATACTGTAAGTGTCCTATCCGTCCTGTCTGTATACTGTAAGTGTCCTATCCGTCCTGTCTGTGTAAGTGTCATATCCCTCCTGTCTATGTAAGTGTCCTATCCGTCCTGTCTGTGTAAGTGTTCTATCCGTCCTGTCTGTATAAGTGTCCTATCCGTCCTGTCTGTGTACTGTAAGTGTCCTATCCGTCTGTGTAAGTGTCATATCCCTCCTGTCTATATAAGTGTCCTATCTGTCCTATCTGCCAATTATGTATCAGCCATGCAGCCATTTCGTGATGGTTCCTGTCTTACCTCACTTTGACGGTGGCACAGACACCGTCAAAGTGACGCCATGTATTTATACAGTATTTCACCGTATTGTCACGTGTCACGTGAGGCTTGACCAATCGGTGTGTCATATTTAGAAAGTGAAAACAATACTCTCCTGCGGAGAGTAATAATACCAGCTAACATCCCTGCCTTGTTGACATAATTATCTTAGCCTGCTTTACATGTTATTTATGGGTAGTTAGTTAATAACAATCTTTGATTTATTGAAGTGAGGGAACATAGTCTACTATTTGTTGATATATTTTCAGTAATCCCATCAGCATGTTTTTGCAACGAGGTCTGACTTTTTGATGGTTACAGGGGGACGTTGTGACGACGTCGTTCCAACGTCTTTTTGCAACGCAGCTGAATGAGGTCCTGACCAGGACGCCGTATGGACGTCCATTGTAATCTCAAGAACAGATTCTGAAACAGCAGAGGGCGCTGTTTCCCCCTTTTCTTTTTACATTAAATGCTGGAGTATTTCAACTTTTTACTAACTGAAGGCTAACATAGGCCTACAACAGAATGTTTCAACAATACTTAGAGACATATGCTGTGAGTCACTGAGCGATGGTGTAATGGTCTAATGCTCAGACTCTCAGCACAGAGATTCCATGTTCAAATCACAGTTATTTTACATAAAGAAATTCAAAACCATCAAATTCAATTATCTCTCCCTGCTGTAAAGTAGGCCACATGGCTCTACTCTTGATGGTTTTGATTTTGTCAAATTTCAGCTGGAAAGTTTTTTTTTTTAGGCATATCCCCCTCAAGGATCCCTGGGGTCCCGGGACCCCACTTTGAGAACCACTGGCCACTACAGAATACAATTTCTCACTAAATCTATTTACTAAACCAATAACCAGCATATATGTAGTGTGCTTGCTTCATGAATCCTGGAAATCGAAAATTAGCATGTGAGCAATCTTTCTCCCTGGGGTCTAGTACTGTAACAGGCATAGACTCCTGTGTTGGCTGTTGCTAACAATAAGCCCACTTGTAAAGTGCATGAGCTAAATTTCTTTAATTAATTTGGGGGAATGACCCATCACGTTCATCTAATGTCAATGTACAGAGCTTAGTGTGCTTGGGTATAGCTCAGTTGGGAGAGCTCTTGACTACAGACCACAAGGTCATGGGATTGAATCCCAGCACAGGATATTCGGCATCTGAGCAATCTGGCTCCCACAGAACTTTTTCACCTTTAAATGGCCATTGCCATTGCCAATACATTGGGCGGTTAAAGTTAAATATTTCAAAAACTAGAAATGATTTCAAAATAAAAATCTCAAGCATACATGTCCACAGTAAGGTGGAATTTTCCAATTATGAATCAAGTGTATAGGCTAAAGTATGAAAGAACAGCAAGGTTCACCTTTAAATGTCCATTGCCATCGACAATTCATTGGGCGCTTAAAAGTTAAATATCTCAAAAACTACAAAACATTTTAAAGTAAAAAGTTCAAGCATTTGTGTCCACAGTAAGATGAATTATAAAAAGTGTGAATGGAATTTCTAGGTGAAAGCGTTTTTTTTGTGTTTTTTTAGGCGCAAAACCTGTCATCCACCTCCATTATAAATTTCTGAACGTTTAAAGGAGTACATCTCTAAAACTATAAAACATTTCAAATATTCATGTTCAGGCAAACATGTCCACAGTAAGATGAACATTTTAAAGTTTGAATGGGGTTTCAATAATTTGTAGTTTTTTTAATATTTAACTTTAAGCGCCCAATACATTGTCGATGGCAATGGATATTTAATGGGGAAAACGTACAAACAGATATATTCCAGTAGGTGGTGGTAGTGCAACAACTACGGATGCTAACTGCCATAAAACACCAAAGTAGAAGAAGAAGAAAAATAATCTGGTTTATGTTGTCCCCAAATTAGAGCCAGGGTGAGGATACTGTATATCAGCATGTAACCCTGTTAAAGACAAGAAAGTTAATGTGTTTGGAGCTGGGTTTTCACTCAGTATTTGTACCATAACCAGCTGACCTGAATAATTTATACAGCCTACTGTGGTGGGTTGTGGTGAGTACTAGGCCTGTCACAATTAATACATAATCGTCTAATTTCTTTTAGATTATAAATATTTAACCAAAGAAAAGTATATACGCGTCAATACTGATGCGTGTAGATCTGATATTTTCGACAAGTGACACCGTTGTATGACAAAGTATGAATCAAGCTGCAGCGAGTGTTCAGAAATCTGATTAGAATTTCAACTCATTTCAAACCACTTCCAAGTGCCTTTAATTATTTGGGGGGAATGACCATCACGTTCATGTAATGTCAATGTATAATGTTTCTTGTCTGATTAGCTCCGTCGGAAGAGCTCTTGACTCTGAACAACAAGGTCATCTGATCAAATCCTGGAAATGGGAAATCAGCATGTGAGCAATCTGTCTCCCTGGGGTTTAGTGCTGTAACAGGCATAGACTCCTGTGTTCTTGGCTGTTGCTAACAATAAGCCCACTTGTAAAGTGCATGAGCTAAATTCCTTTATTAATTTGGGGGAATGACCCATCACGTTCATCTAATGTCAATGTACAGAGCTTAGTGTGCTTGGGTAGCTCCCCCAGCTTTAGCCGGCTTCAATTTCATTCCTATTCCAGCCAACCAAAAAAATCACCCTTCTTTTCCCTTCATTTTCCTTCCGCATTTCTAGCCAATGAAATCTTCCCCTTGTTTCCCTTTTGCATTTCTAGCCAATGAAATCTTCCCCTCGGCTCATTTACCTGTTAGCCAATGAAAACCCGACCCTCACCCCTTTCCTCAGCCAATGAAAAGCTCCTCAACGGCAGCCATTGTTGTTTACATGAAGGCTGAAACTCTATGCTACTCTAATATGCCATTACATTAATTATAGGCACGGCAATGAAATAACGACGGTCTCCTGGTGCCGTTTAGACCCCAAGAACATTTTGTTTTTATGTTTTATATGTTTTTGATGACATTAAGACCTGTCTCACTGACTGTGACAGCATAGTATGCTGCAGTGGTCACACAGCAGTAGCAGCAGCAGCAGCAGCTGCAACATACAGGTAAAAGTGCCTTTTATTTTCCACAGAAACGCCACTAAACACATGTAACATTGTGTGTTAAAACTGCCTGTTTTTTTGGTCATGCTTAAGTTTGATCAAGGGAGGACCATGCTAACGAAATTTAGAGCAAAATATGTAATGCTCAAATAACCTGGTGAGTTGGTGAATACAGTGGAATCGTTTTTAGATCGATCTGGGATTTTATAATTGTGTACTGGGCTGTCTGTAACTTGCAGCTTGGGCTTAAAGCTAACAACAGTCCATGTTAGACAAATGATTCATAAACATACTCACTGATCACTATCATGCTCCTTAGAGTGTTTAGCTTAGTTTAAGGGTCTGATTTGTTGAAAATAGCTGATCAACAAGCTTGTAGATCAGCTATTTTCAAATAGCTGATGTATAGGGTTTATAGTGGCTATATAGCTGATGTTGATACCATATAAAAATACAAAATAAAAGTCTGGGGACCCTGGGGGTCCCCGGACCCCAGTCTGAGAATCACTGTGCTATTGTATAGTGCAGGGGTCTTCAACGTTTTCTGGCCAAGGACCCCCTAGCTGAGAGAGAGAGATGAAGCAGGGACCCCCCCTCTATATTGTATAAAATTGTGTTTCAGATTAGACTTTATTTTGTACTTGGTCTGCCCTTTTTTCCCTCTACACCTATACCTCTTTGCCAAAAATAGCCGATCTACAAGCTCACAACGCCTCACAGAGGGAGCTTGTAGATCAGCTATTTTTGGCTTAAGTTCTCCTCAGAAAAGGGAGAAGTAGATTTGGCGGACCCCCTGTAGTAACTCTGAGGACCCCCTGGGGGTCCCGGACCCCCTGTTGAAGACCCCTGGTATAGTGCGATTACAGGTCAATCACTAAACACCAAAGGAGAGCTGTGTTGGTAAAGCCAGGTTATTCATATCTTGTCATACATTTTCATGCAATTATGGACATATGGTGTCAACATGGCAAAAAAGCACTGGTAGTCGGTACACCTGGTTTCTGCTGGGAACAGGGTTCGATTCCCTGCAGCGCTGTGCTTACTGTTTCACCTTTGTCCTGTTGTGTATGTTTACATTAAATGTTAGCACTCAATTAATTAATTTATTCATAATACCTGTATGCACTTTTTATTATAATATATCAAGCAGATAGCCCTGTGATTACCTGTGATTACATCTTTAGCACATCCTCCTATGTCATGGTGTATTAGTCACAGTGGGTTAATATTTCGATCGATCTGGGTTGTTAAAGTTGTGCAAAACTGTGGTCAATGAATTGCCTCTTCTTCAGCCATATTAAACAGTAGTCACTTATAACTGTTGAGACTCCTAGGGCTTAAAGACGTGTTGACATGGATAGATTAGTGTCTAATAACGTCTCTGTGTTATAATGAATGGAGTATGAGAATTATGTCATATACAGCGCAGATTGTAGATCGGCTCTTTTTGGAAATTTCTGAATGTACCGGTCGGGATTTGAACCCCAGTCTCCCGCATGGTAAGAAGAGACACCTAAGGCCAAACCACTATATATAGCCTCTCCCTTGAACAGGGGAGATATTTGAAGATGTAGTAGTACTTTGGGCTGTCTTTGACACTGTAATGGGCTTTGGACTGATAGACAGAGACAAAGCTGTTCATGTGAAAGATGGTTGCATACTGAGCAACACAGAATATTAACCACATGCTGACTGCATGTTTTAATTTCATTGTGGTTCAAGCATAGGCATAGGATGTTGCTGTACATTTGATCGCTTGGATCTGGGTGTGCATGCTTTTTTTAATTATATATTTCTTGATGGAATAATGACCTCCTATTCGTGGCAGCAGACCACCAAAATGATGGCGACACCTCGAAATAGATAGGGTGTCATTGTGTACATTGCACTGTATTATGTCCCACAGAAAGTAATGCTCACTCATGCACTTTGATGTCCTTATTGAAAGCACGTCATCCTGGCTTGAAACCTCGAAATTTAGGAACATTATTTTTTTTTTATCATTTATTTTACTTTTTTTTTAATTTATCATACAATTATTTCATTCATTTAGACCTATTTGTGTTTGCTATTAGCCTACAGCCTATATCATGTGTGCAGTGTGCTTGAGAGATACATAGGGTGTATATTTTGTAATAACCTAATAGCACAATATTTCTACAGCTGTAGCCTATTATGAATATATTCTGAATATATTTTATTTGGTTCTCAGCCCAGGTTGCACAAACTGGCCTCACCCAGTATCACTCTTAGGGGCCAGTCCTTTCCGGCTAAACCCTCAGTCAGCTACCTCGGTTGTCTGCTAGATCGCAGCCTGGGTGGTGAAACCATGGCTCTTAAGACCATTAGTAAGGTGAATGGCAGAACCAAATTCTTAGCCAGGAAAGCGCAGTTTCTGGACTCGGCCAGTCTTCGCTTATTAGCAAACTCACTGGTTTTGTGTTGTTTCGACTATGCTGTTTGGCTCATGGTACGGTGGCCTAACCAAAGCCCTAAAAGAGAAGTTGCAGGTTTCTCAAAATAGGTTGGTCAGGCTTGTCTGTTGGGTTGGCTCCCTCTGGCAGCCAGGTCAGTTCAACTACAGCTGAACCTGGTGCATAACATCTACATCAACAGCGCCCCTGTGTACCTATAATATATAATAATACGACATATAATCGTATATAATGCGATTATATGTTTTTATGCTAGTGTAGCTATTGATTGTTTTATTTATTTACTGTACTGTCTACCTGTATGTATTTTGTTGCAGTGTTGTTTGTCTCAGACCAAGGACCACAATGAAAATAAGTCGCAAGACTTTTATGTGTCTGTATCCTTGACATTTCTACGATGAACATGAACATGCAATAACATGTGTTTTTTCCTGTGTAACGTCTAATAAAATCAATCAATCCTATTTAGTCCAGGGGCCAAGCCATATTTTGGTACCACCTAAGGTGACCGTAAAGTTTTTGTATTTTTGTCTTCCTACATGTCTCTAGTTTATATTTTGGTATGATAACCCTTCCAATCTTGTAGCTTAATGGCAGTTATCACTACCTACCGGCTAATGTATCCGGTAGGAGACACAAAGTAGAATCTTTGTGTCTCCTCACCCCATGAAGCCTTGAATACATGGATATATTCTGTTTTTTATCGCAATAATTTGATGCCCGGGTGTATTTCCGGTAGGAGACACAAAGATTCTACTTTGTGTCTCCTACCGGATACATTAGCCGGTAGGTAGTGATAACTGCCATTAAGCTACAATATTGGAAGGGTTATCATACCAAAATATAAACTAGAGACATGTAGGAAGACAAAAATACAAAAACTTTACGGTCACCTTAGGTGGTACCAATTTGTGAAAATATCAGTGTTGGCCCCTGGACTACAATAGTATATGAGAAAAGTCATACTAAACTCGTACCGTGTCATAAAAAATGAAGCTATACAATACTTCAGTATAAACAAAATGCCATACAGTCCTGTCGTTAAAAAAAATACTTTCTTCTTGTCAGCCTAAATTGTTCACAGCACTATTTCATTGTTGTGACAACCCTGGGGATTGTCAGGGTAACTGGTGTGGTTGTCATGGTTACTAACCATGTGTCATGTGTTTCAGAATGATTGGAGGGCGGAGTATGTCATCAGTGGAGATCTGGCCCACCTGGATTGTCCTCTATAAAACAGGTGGCTGGACTTCACTCTTGTCCTCTCTCTCTCACCATGAAGCTCACTGGGAGCACTCCAGCCTTTTGGATTTTGGTTGTTAAAGGACAAGACCACTTTGGTAGAGGTTTGGGTTGTGTAGTTACCTTGTCATGATGTAACTCCAAAGGTGAACAAGAAATCTAAAATAATTGCTCCATTGAATAGAAATTGATCATTCAAAATATGCTCCTAATTGACATTGTACGGTAAAACGGCTCTCAAAGTCACGCTTTTAGCACATAAACGAACACAAACAAAGCGGATTCAGTCAATATAGAACATCACCAAACCCAGTACTGTTTGTTTTTTTAATAAAAATGTCAACTCCCTGCTGATTTTACCATTTGAAGATCGAGATCCGCGGATCCAGTCCGGGTTTTCTTTTTAATAAAAATAGCAAAATCAACAGGATGTTAGCATTTTTATTTAAAAAACAAACGGTACTGGTTTTGGGTGATGTTCTAGATTGTCTGAATCAACTTTATTTGCGTTCGTTTGTGCTAAAAGTGACTTTGAGAGCTGTTTCAGTATACAATGTAATTCAATGAGGAGCATATTTTTAATTATCAATGGAGCAATTATTTTAGATTTCTTGCCCACCTTTTGAGATGCATCATGGCAAGGTAACTACACAACCCAAACGTCTAGCAAGTGGTCTTGCCCTTTAAGCACTGTTAATCATCCCAGTATCCGTATAGCTTTTGCAGAAAATAGCCGATCGACAAGCTCACTACGACACGTTGTGAGCTTGTCGATCGGCTATTTTCAGCCAAAGCTTTCCCCACAATAACACAAAACAGAAAATACACTAGTATTGAGCCCTGAGGGACACCGGTTACCCATATATGTATATGTATATGTGTATATATATGTGTATACATATATTTGTGTGTGTGTGTGTGTGTGTGTGTGTGTGTGTGTGTGTGTGTGTGTGTGTGTGTGTGTGTGTGTGTGTGTGTGTGTATATATGTTAGTTTTTAATAAAATAATTTAAACGTTCTTTGTTTGTGTGAGTTTCCTCATTTTGTTACAAACTCAGCCGTTTGCAACACTTTGGGTTGGTTGTTGCAATAAATAAATTACATTAAAGTGGTTGGATTCAACTTACGTAATTTGTTATCCCTGAGTCACTAGAATACCTCAAAACAAAGTATGGAGCTCGGCCTATAATTGATCATTGATTTGATTGATATGCTGCATGCCATGAGTGCAAAGTGGTATTTTCTTAAACTTAATTCAGCTAATCAAAGAGGATCTGTGGTCATAATACAGCACTGTTTGAGGAACTATAGTTGAACACTTTACACTACAGACATATTTTTTAATGTCCAGTCCAAAGTGAGAACAATGTAGCCTACTTGATTTAACACCAAAACTGCTATAGTTTTGATCATCTCAAACTAAGGAATTTATAAATGACAAAAAGGGTATGCATTTTTTATGACATTAAGAAACATCTCTCGGTTTGCTTTCAATGAAAGTGTAAATCTGGGTTCAGACTCAGTCACGTTTTCTAACAGATGGTTTTAAACAACCTAAATCTCAGTTGTGTCATAATGAACCCTTTCCCTGATCATCAGAGGGTGTATCTAGTAGATTCAGTCATTCTGTCAGGGGTAGAGGTGTTCGCTGTGGATTTTCATCTTTTGACCCGTCACCTCTTGTTTTAACTTTAAATATGACCTCCAATTCCTAATTAGTGTGAAAGGCCTGGTGGTGCAAGAGAAAAGCATAGGCTTCACAAGCAGATGGTTGTGGGTTTGAATCTTGGTCAGGGAAGATCTCAATTTTCGGTCTTTTTAAGGCGAGAAGCATGGATGTAGCCCGCCTCCCTCCTCACGCCCTCTTTTAGCTCCGGTAGGAGAGGGAGGAGCATGGAGGGAGCCCACCTCCAGGGGGAGGGGCTTAAGAATCCGGTAGGAGAGGGAGGAGCATGGAGGGAGCCCACCCCCAGGGGGCGGAGCTTAATAAATGTACATATTATGCAAAGTTTTTTATTTTTTTATTTTGTGATTTTATGGGCTCTGTTTTTTCACATTAAGTCGTTTGAGGTTTTTTTTTATTGTTTTGTGTTTTTTTTTCCATCACCAGTTTTTGTATTGACCACTGTTTCATTGTAGTTGTTTTACCCTTTCAGTTTTTATTTAGTTGTTGTTTGAGTTGTTTTGAGTGAGCTTTGAACCAGGAACTCTGGTATTATGAACCACGTATTTATCTTTTAAGCCACGCTGGCATGGAAGCTACAATTGGGAAAGTCATACTTAACCAACCATATAGAATTTAGATGGACAGAGAAAATATTCTTCAGGAGCCTTGAACCCCAAACCTTCTGTCTTCAGACCCTGTGTTTATCTCTTGAGCCACACAGGTATATCTATTACAAAGAGAACGTCATACTTAACCTACCATATAGAATTTAGATGGACAGAGAAAATGTTCTTCAGGAGCCTTGAACCCCAAACCTTCTGCTTTCAGACCCTGTGTTTATCTCTTGTGCCACACAGGTACATAATACAAAGAGACTGTAATACTTAAACCACCTTTTAGAATTTAGATGGACAGCGAAAATGTTCTTCAGGAGCCTTGAACCCCATATCTTCTGCTTTCATACCCTGTATTTATCTCTTGAGCCACACAGGTTTGGACAATCTAAATGGAAACGTAATACTTAAACCACCTTATAGAATTTAGATGGACAGTGAAAATGTGCTCCGGGAGTTTCAAACTCTAGACCTTCGGTTTATAAACCCCAGAGTTTTCTCTTAAGCCGTGGTGGCATGAAAGATGCAACTGAGAACATAATACTTAACCCACCTTTTCAGGATTTAGATGGACAATGAAGATGTTCTATGTGAGCTTTAATTCCTAAATCTTACGTTTATAAACCCTGGATTAATCTCTTGAGCTACGCTGGCATGGAAAATGCATTGTAGGACGTAATACTTACAGGGCCGTGCTTAGGGATCAGGAGGCCCTAGGCAAACCCCAGTATGAGGCCCCTGGGTTGGGACCCATATGTGGGTCGCGGACCAATTTTTAAGGGTTGTGAGTAAAATAATAAGTATAATATTAATATAATAAGTCCAGAGCTCGATGAATGTTAGGGACCAAAAAAAGTCACTACAAAGTACTACCAATCAACTCTAAATTGCCTGAAACGTACTCCTAACAGGTTTTTGGGGGGACAATTTTGGCCTCCACACTTAGTGATTTTTTCGGATTTAACTTTCGTTTCGGTAAAATAAATTTTACCGAAACGGAAATTACCAATCAACTCTAAATTGCCTGAAACGTACTCCTAACAGGTTTTTGGGGGGACGATTTTGGCCTCCACACTTAGTGATTTTTTCGGATTTAACTTTCGTTTCGGTAGTGACAAACTTTCGTTTCGGTAGTGACACAATGGTGAAAAAATACATTTACTAAGTCCAGAGCTCGATGAATGTTAGGGACCAAAAAAAGTCACAGAGGTGGGACAAAGTCCCTATGTTGCAAGTCCAAGTCGAGTCTCAAGTCTTTGCTCTCAAGTCCCGAGTCAAGTCCAAGTCAACACAGCCAAGTCCCAAGTCAAGTCCAAGTCCTAACCTTTTGTTTCAAGTCCCAAACAAGTCCTAACCTTTTATTTCGAGTCCCAAACAAGTCCTAACCTTTTGTTTCGAGTCCCAAACAAGTCAAAATGTTAATTCAAGATATGTAAAGATTTACATAAATCATGAGCATTTTTCACAATTTGCATTTGTTTTAAAACATGGGTTCTTCCAGGCCAACAGAACGCAGATACTGTACTTTTAATTTCCTCCTTTAGGACAGGGTTTAAAAGGGCCCTTTTAAATGAATATAATGTCATTTTGTACAATCTGTATGGTAGAGTATGTTACTACAATATAACTTATACAATCAGGGTGGTTGTATTTTGTCTCCCTGCTCTTCTATTGAGACATTTAGATAATGTCAAAGGCCATGTCTCACCTAGACACAGGATCTGACACAAATTCAGTGTATCCTCTGATCAAGCAGGCAGGCTCTATTATCACGATGGTGAAATTTCAGCACTTGCACTGACCTGAGTAGAAGTAGGTAGCTGATATATTGCACTTTTACCTTAGCGCTAGGTATACTCTTGGTTGCTTGTTTTTGCAGAAAATGCACTTAAGACTTCTGGTGATTAGTAGTTTCGTTCCCTACCTATGTTGAAAATAAGTCAAAATTGTACTTAAGTAAAGTACTTGAATAAATGTACTTAGTTACTTTCCACCACTGGTTATAGTTTGCACTTAGCACGCAGTAATGTTAATGTGAAGTATAGGTCTTGCCTTGCATTCTGCTTTTCTCGTCTTGTCTTTAAAACCGAAAGCTATAACAGCTGGAGTTGACATTTTATTCCACCTGGCTTCAGTTCCAGCAGCGACGGCAGGGGTGAAGCCGGTGTGTTGTTTGTTTGGTAACGTGCAACATGTGGGCCAGTGTTGCCAAGTATCGGGAGAGAAACAAGCGAACCGACTTCCAAAAACAAGCCAAAAACAAACCAAATTTTGTCCGAAGGTTAGGGTAAATAAGCTGCTTTGGCAACACTACACTAGGTGTCACTGAAGGCCGGGATTTCTGACTAATAACATTATAGTTGATGCACACTTTTCAAACATTTTTGGCTTGCTTAAGTGACTTGAAAGTGACTTGAAAGTGACTTGAAAGTGACTTGAAAGTGACTTGAATGGACTTGAATTTTCAAGTCAAGAGGGCTCAAGTCAAGTCAAGTCTCAAGTCTTTAGCGTTCAAGTCAAGTCTCAAGTCTTTGGCATTCAAGTCCCAAGCAAGTCCAAGTCTATTTTTGATTTGGTCAAGCAAGTCTAAAGTCATCAAAATCGGGACTTCAAGTCAAGTCGAGTCTCGAGTCTCGAGTCCAAGTCCCCACCTCTAGTACAAAGTACTACCAATCAACTCTAAATTGCCTGAAACGTACTCCTAACAGGTTTTTGGGGGGACAATTTTGGCCTCCACACTTATTGATTTTTTCGAATGTAATTTTCGTTTCGGTAAAATAAATTTTACCGAAACGAAAATTACCAATCAACTCTAAATTGCCTGAAACGTACTCCTAACAGGGTTTTGGGTTGACGATTTTGGCCTCCACACTTAGTGATTTTTTCGGATTCAACTTTCGTTTCGGTAGTGACAAACTGTAGTTTCGGTAGTGACACAATGGTGAAAGAATAAATTTACTAAGTCCAGAGCTCGATGAATGTTAGGGACCAAAAAAAATCACTACAAAGTACTACCAATCAACTCTAAATTGCCTGAAACGTACTCCTAACAGGTTTTTGGGGGGAAAATTTTGGCCTCCACATTTAGTGATTTTTTCGGATTTAACTTTCGTTTCGGTAAAATAAATTTTACCGAAACGAATATTACCAATCAACTCTAAATTGCCTGAAACGTACTCTTAACAGGTTTTTGGGGGGACGATTTTGGCCTCCACACTTACTGATTTTTTTTGATGTAATTTTCGTTTCGGTAAAATATTTTTTAACGAAAGGAAAATTACCAATCAACTCTAAATTGCATGAAACGTACTCCTAACAGGTTTTTGGGGGGACGATTTTGGCCTCCACACTTAGTGATTTTTTTCGGATTTAACTTTCGTTTCGGTAAAATAAATTTTACCGAAACGAAAATTACCAATCAACTCTAAATTGCCTGAAACGTACTCCTAACAGGTTTTTTGGGGGACGATTTTGGCCTCCACACTTAGTGATTTTTTCGGATTTTACTTTCGTTTCGGTAGTGACAAACTTTCGTTTCGGTAGTGACACAATGGTGAAAAAATAAATTGACTAAGTCCAGAGCTCGATGAATGTTAGGGACCAAAAAAAGTCACTACCAATGAACTCTAAATTGCCTGAAACGTACTCCTAACAGGTTTTTGGGGGAACAATTTTGGCCTCCACACTTAGTGATTTTTTCGGATTTAACTTTCGTTTCGGTAAAATAAATTTTACCGAAACGAAAATTACCAATCAACTCTAAATTGCCTGAAACGTACTCCTAACAGGTTTTTGGGGGGACGATTTTGGCCTCCACACTTAGTGATTTTTTCGGATTTAACTTTCGTTTCGGTAAAATAAATTTACTAAGTCCAGAGCTCGATGAATGTTAGGGACCAAAAAAAAAAGTCACTACAAAGTACTACCAATCAACTCTAAATTGCCTGAAACGTACTCCTAACAGGTTTTTGGGGGGACGATTTTGGCCTCCACACTTAGTGATTTTTTTCGGATGTAATTTTCGTTTCGGTAAAATATTTTTTACCGAAACGAAAATTACCAATCAACTCTAAATTGCCTGAAACGTACTCCTAACAGGTTTTTGGGGGGACGATTTTGGCCTCCACACTTAGTGATTTTTTCGGATTTAACTTTCGTTTCGGTAAAATAAATTTACTGAGTCCAGAGCTCGATGAATGTTAGGGACCAAAAAAAGTCACTACAAAGTACTACCAATCAACTCTAAATTGCCTGAAACGTACTCCTAACAGGTTTGTGGGGGGACGATTTTGGCCTCCACACTTAGTGATTTTTCCGGATTTAAATTTCGTTTCGGTAAAATAAATTTTACCGAAACGAAAATTACCAATCAACTCTAAATTGCCTGAAACGTACTCCTAACAGGTTTGTGGGGGGACGATTTTGGCCTCCACACTTAGTGATTTTTCCGGATTTAAATTTCGTTTCGGTAAAATAAATTTTACCGAAACGAAAATTACCAACCAACTCTAAATTGCCTGAAACGTACTCCTAACAGGTTTTTGGGGGGACGATTTTGGCCTCCACACTTAGTTATTTTTTCGGATTTAATTTTCGTTTCGGTAAAATAAATTTTACCGAAACGAAAATTACCAATCAACTCTAAATTGCCTGAAACGTACTCCTAGCAGGTTTTTTGGGGGACGATTTTGGCCTCCACACTTAGTGATTTTTTCGGATTTAACTTTCGTTTCGGTAAAATAAATTTTACCGAAACGAAAATTACCAATCAACTCTAAATTGCCTGAAACGTACTCCTAACAGGTTTTTGGGGGGACAATTTTGGCCTCCACACTTAGTGATTTTTTCGGATTAAATTTTCGTTTCGGTAAAATAAATTTTACGAAAACAAAAATTACCAATCAACTCTAAATTGCCTGAAACGTACTCCTAGCAGGTTTTTGGGGGGACGATTTTGGCCTCCACACTTAGTGATTTTTTCGGATTTAACTTTCGTTTCGGTAAAATTAATTTTACCAAAACGAAAATTACCAATCAACTCTAAATTGCCTGAAACGTACTCCTAACAGGTTTTTGGGGGGACGATTTTGGCCTCCATACTTAGTGATTTTTTCGGATTTAACTTTCGTTTCGGTAGTGACAAACTTTCGTTTCGGTAGTGACACAATGGTGAAAAAATAAATTTACTAAGTCCAGAGCTCGATGAATGTTAGGGACCAAAAAAAGTCATTACAAAGTACTACCAATCAAATTGCCTGAAACGTACTCCTAACAGGTTTTTGGGGGGACGAATTTGGCCTCCACACTTAGTGATCTTTTCGGATTTAACTTTCGTTTCGGTAAAATACATTTTACCGAAACGAAAATGACCAATCAACTCTAAATTGCCTGAAACGTACTCCTAACAGGTTTTTGGGGGGACGATTTTGGCCTCCACACTTAGTGATTTTTTCGGATTTAACTTTCGTTTCGGTAAAATAAATGTACTAAGTCCAGAGCTCGATGAATGTTAGGGACCAAAAAAAGTCACTACAAAGTACTACCAATCAACTCTAAATTGCCTGAAACGTACTCCTAACAGGTTTTTGGGGGGACGATTTTGGCCTCCACACTTAGTGTTTTTTTCGGATTTAACTTTCGTTTCGGTAAAATAAATTTTACCGAAACGAAAATTACCAATCAACTCTGAATTGCCATGAAACGTACTCCTAACAGGTTTTTTGGGGGACGATTTTGGCCTCCATACTTAGTGATTTTTTCGGATTTAACTTTCGTTTCGGTAGTGACAAACTTTCATTTCGGTAGTGACACAATGGTGAAAAAAAATGTTACAAAGTCCAGAGCTCGATGAATGTTAGGGACCAAAAAAAGTCATTACAAAGTACTACCAATCAAATTGCCTGAAACGTACTCCTAACAGGTTTTTGGGGGGACGAATTTGGCCTCCACACTTAGTGATCTTTTCGGATTTAACTTTCGTTTCGGTAAAATACATTTTACCGAAACGAAAATGACCAATCAACTCTAAATTGCCTGAAACGTACTCCTAACAGGTTTTTGGGGGGACGATTTTGGCCTCCACACTTAGTGATTTTTTCGGATTTAACTTTCGTTTCGGTAAAATAAATGTACTAAGTCCAGAGCTCGATGAATGTTAGGGACCAAAAAAAGTCACTACAAAGTACTACCAATCAACTCTAAATTGCCTGAAACGTACTCCTAACAGGTTTTTGGGGGGACGATTTTGGCCTCCACACTTAGTGTTTTTTTCGGATTTAACTTTCGTTTCGGTAAAATAAATTTTACCGAAACGAAAATTACCAATCAACTCTGAATTGCCATGAAACGTACTCCTAACAGGTTTTTTGGGGGACGATTTTGGCCTCCACACTTAGTGATTTTTTCGGATTTAACTTTCGTTTCGGTAGTGACAAACTTTCATTTCGGTAGTGACACAATGGTGAAAAAAAATGTTACAAAGTCCAGAGCTCGATGAATGTTAGGGACCAAAAAAAAAAGTCACTACAAAGTACTACCAATCAACTCTAAATTGCCTGAAACGTACTCCTAATAGGTTTTTGGGGGGACAATTTTGGCCTCCACAATTAGTGATTTTTTCGGATTTAACTTTCGTTTCGGTAGTGACAAACTTTCATTTCGGTAATGAAACAATGGTGAAAAAAAAATGTACTAAGTCCAGAGCTCGATGAATGTTAGGGACCAAAAAAAAAAAGTCACTACAAAGTACTACCAATCAACTCTAAATTGTCTGAAATTACTCCTAACAGGTTTTTGGGGGGACGATTTTGGCCTCCACACTTAGTGATTTTTTCGGATTTAACTTTCGTTTCGGTAGTGACAAACTTTCGTTTCAGTAGTGACACAATGGTGGAAAAAAAATGTACTAAGTCCAGAGCTCGATGAATGTTAGGGACCAAAAAAAAAAGGTCACTACAAAGTACTACCAATCAACTCTAAATTGCCTGAAACGTACCCCTAACAGGTTTTTGGGGGGACGATTTTGGCCTCCACACTTAGTGATTTTTTCGGATTTAACTTTCGTTTCGGTAGTGACAAACTTTCGTTTCGGTAGTGACACAATGGTGAAAAAAAAATGTACTAAGTCCAGAGCTCGATGAATGTTAGGGACCAAAAAAGTCACTACAAAGTACTACCAATCAACTCTAAATGGCTTGAAACATACTCCTAACAGGTTTTTGGGGGGACGATTTTGGCCTCCACACTTAGTGATTTTTTCGGATTTAACTTTCGTTCCGGTAGTGATAAACTTTCGTTTCGGTAGGGAGGACCCCCCCCCCCCCCTCTCTCTTTCTTTTTTTGTACATATTTTTCACCCTTCATACCAGTAACCTGTAAACTGATTGTATGACATTCTGTATAGTAGTGTGTATATCTGTCTGTCTCTTATATGTCATCATGATTGCGTGGGGATCTCATCTTAAACAAGCTAAGTGCTAAAGAGCTATCCAGTTTAGTAGACCTTGTATTGCGAATTTGTACTTCCATGTACTGTTATGTACTGTCATGTACTGTTCTCATGTCTTACTAAATAAAGTACATCAATCAATCAAAACCCCCAGACCCCCCACTAGCCACGCCCCCACCAATCTCCTGGATTCTGATAGTACAATGTTGGCAGCCCTGTCATACAACGGTGTGACTTGTCGAAAATATCAGATCTACACGCATCAGTATTGACGCGTATATAGTATACTTTTATTTGGTTAAATATTTAACATATTGTGACAGGCCTAGTACTCACCACAACGCACCACAGTAGGCTGTATAAGTTATTCAGGTCAGCTGGCTATGGTACAAATACTGAGTGAAAATCCAGCTCCAAACACATTAACTTTCTTGTCTTTAACAGGGTTACATGCTGATATACAGTATCCTCACCCTGGCTCTAATTTGGGGACAACATAAACCAGATTCTTTTTCTTCTTCTTCTACTTTGGTGTTTTATGGCAGTTAGCATCCGTAGTTGTTGCATTACCACCACCTACTGGAATATATCTGTTTGTACGTTTTCCCCATTAAATATCCATTGCCATCGACAATGTATTGGGCGCTTAAAGTTAAATATTTAAAAAACTACAAATTATTGAAACCCCATTCAAACTTTAAAATGTTCATCTTACTGTGGACATGTTTGCCTGAACATGAACATTTGAAATGTTTTATAGTTTTAGAGATGTACTCCTTTAAAAGTTCAGAAATTTATAATGGAGGTGGAAGACAGGTTTTTCGCCTAAAAAAAACACACAAAAAACGCTTTCACCTAGAAACTCCATTCACACTTTTTATAATTCATCTTACTGTGGACACAAATGCTTGAACTTTTTACTTTAAAATGTTTTGTAGTTTTTGAGATATTTAACTTTAAGCGCCCAATGAATTGTCGATGGCAATGGACATTTAAAGGTGAACCTTGCTGTTCTTTCATACTTTAGCCTATACACTTGATTCATAATTGGAAAATTCCACCTTACTGTGGACATGTATGCTTGAGATTTTTATTTTGAAATCATTTGTAGTTTTTGAAATATTTAACTTTAAGCGCCCAATGTATTGGCAATGGCAATGGCCATTTAAAGGTGAAAAAGTTAGAAATTCTGTGGGAGCCAGATTGCTCAGATGCCGAATATCCTGTGCTGGGATTCGATCCCATGACCTTGTGGTCTGTAGTCAAGAGCTCTCACAACTGAGCTATACCCAAGCACAAGCTCTGTACATTGACATTAGATAAAGGTGATGGGTCATTCCCCCAAATGAATTAAAGGAATTTAGCTCATGCACTTTACAAGAGGGCTTATTGTTAGCAACAGCCAAGAACACAGGAGTCTATGCCTGTTGCAGTACTAGACCCCAGGGAGACAGATTGCTCACATGCTGATTTTCCATTTCCAGGATTCGATCACATGACCTTGTTGTTCCGAATCAAGAGCTCTTCCGACGGAGCTATTCAGACATAAGAGCCATTGTACATTGACATTCCATGAACGTGATGGTCATTCCCCCCAAATAATTAAAGGCACTTGGAAGTGGTTTGAAATGAGTTGAAATTCTAATCAGATTTCTGAACACTCGTACGCTGAAGCTTGATTCATACTTTGTCATACACTGACAAAATATGACCAAAGTATAACCTGCTTCCAGTCTCCTAAAAAGGCATCCGCCCACTTCACGCAGATAGCTACGCGAGACGTGAGACTACGCAGACACGGGAAGTAAACCGGAGATGGTGTGTCGTGCCAAATTCTGTTGCGAGAGTCTTGGCCTTATTTGTCGATCTGCTGTTTTGTGCTATGGTCGGGGTGGGGGTGGGACGGCTGGGACATACAGGCTATGGGACATTTGGACTGCTCCACTCCTTGTAATAATAATAATAATAATAATACCAGCTAACAGCCCTGCCTTGTTGACATCATTATTTTAGCCTGCTTTACATTATATTTATGGGTAGTTAGTTAATAACAATCATATCTTTGATTTATTGAAGTGTTGAACCGTATGGACGTCCATTGTAATCTCAAGAACAGATTCAAAAACAGCAGAGGGCGCTGCTCCCCCCCCCCTTTTTTTACATGCATTAAATGCTGGAGTATTTCAACTTTTTACAAACTGAAGGCTAACACACAAGAGAATGTTTCAACAATACTTAGAGACATCTGCTGTGAGTCACTGAGCGATGGTGTAGTGGTCTAATGCTCAGACTCTCAGCACAGAGATTCCATGTTCAAATCACAGTTATTTTACATAAAGAAATTCAAAACATTGTCCTCCAGTACCTTGATGATATGGGACTTGAACCTGCAAACTGTCAGTAGCAGAGGCAACCAATCAAGCACACCACACCATTGCACCAAGGCACCTTTGGGCCCTCAGCAGGTGTCTTCTAGTGCTTTTGAGTTGTTCTTTTGTATCTTATTCTTGAAAATGTCAAAGTGCTGCAGCATTGAATTATAGGAGGAATGGGGCTTGAACATGCAATCTCTGCACTGAGAGTCTGATCATCAGATCGTATGTTAGCCTTCAGTTAGTTAAGTTGAAGCACTCTAGCATTAAACTAGAAAAAGTGATCCTCGGAGCACAGGTCTCCACCAGGTCAGGCATGTTATTGTGACCTCCTGGTGGCGCTATAATAGGCCAATGTGAAAAGGGTGCCATTTCTTTTTAGGGCTTTCATGGCAATCGGACAGACAGTACATTCATGATTTGAGGCATTTTGTTCGAAAAATGCGTTATGCTAAATTAGACCTGCTGGCGGCGCTATAACAGGCCAATGTGAAAAGGGTGGCTTTTCTTCCTCGGCCTAGTGGGAATGTGTGTGTGAAACTGCACGAAAATGGCAAGCTGCGTTCATGATTTGAGGCATTTTGTTCAAAACGGACCAATCCTTTAAACTTTGGAAGCCAACCTTAGCCAATGAGGATGGAATCTGGAAAACCGGACAGATCCATGTTGATCACATGACTATAGAGATACTGTGTACCGATTTGCATGACGTTTGGATTAAATCTGTAGGAGTACTATCAAAAAATGGGTTTTGCATAAATCGGCCTCCTGGTGGCGCTATAACAGGCCCATGTGAAACATTTGGGGCAGAGGTTCTGAATTGGTATCCAGGGAGTGTGTGCGCACAGTTTCACAGCGACCGGGCCAACGGTGCCGGAGATTAGCTGCTAACGGACGGACAGGACGGACGGACACACGGACGGACGGACAGGGTGCAAAACATACTCTCTCGCCATGCCTTTCGGCCTGGCGGAGACAACTATAAGGGGACTGGGATTTGAACATGATGTCTCTCGGTATTGCAAGTCTGATCATTAGACCTCTACACCATCACTCGGACACTCTCAGTAGATGTCTTGGTACACTTGAAGTGATCTTTTGTACGTCAGCCTTCAGTTAGTAAAGTTGAAACACTCCAGCATTGAATTATAGGAGGAATGGGATTTGAACATGATATCTCTGTATTGAGAGTCTCCTCATTAGACCACTACATTATACCATCATACATTTCTGAACTTTTAAAGGAGTATATGTCTAAAACTATGAAACATTTCAAAGATTCATTTTCAGCACGGCACGCACACACACTGACTGACTGGCGGAAGGACATGGACGAAAACATCTCCAACGATAAAAAAGACTTACTGTAGTGTACACTTTAAGTGAGCAAAGACACCTGTGATAGATACATTGAAAGATACATTTTGTTTTATTGCACTTTTACCATGATGCAAAGAAACTCCACAGAAACAATGAGTCAGAATAAAAATAAAAGAAGCATTTGCAAGGCTGAGACGTATCCTCTAAGGGCTTCCCATGGCTCCATCTGTATCTCCACACACAGTACTGACACAGGACTAGATGGAGATGTATATAAAAATGTTATGGAATTGACGGAGTCCGCATACACATACATTAAGACCTGGGCATCTTATCTATCACTTGTATCTGGGGAATAATATATCCTTTAACCCATTCAGTTAGGAAACCAAACATTCAAGTATTTCTATCATTGCACAGGCACTAGATGTTCCTACTGTATATATTAAATTTCAGCCAGTAACCGCTCCTTTGAATTTTCTTCTTCTTTTTTTTGCTGTCATCAGCTGTTTGGAGGGAATGAAATGTACATCATGAAGTATAATCTCTCAAACAACAGCAACACCCGGACATAATTACAAAAAAATAAAATAAAATAAAAATATAAAACTTTTAGCGTCACATTTGGCTTTTTTCGATGCCATACATTTTTTGGCACCATAAATATGACCTCAGATCTTCAACGTGAAATAAACCAAACCAGAAACAGCAGTTGGAAATGGATTAGATGTTGTAAACAAGGGCTTAGACACGTAGAGAATGAATCAGTAACGTATTCATAGACATATGTTGTGAATTTAAGGAGACTGGATTATTGTTCTATGATGATATTATGGTGTCTGGGCTGATTTCCATTTTGGTTTAGCTGTAAACCAAGGTTAGACAAGCTTAAACATTAGCCTTAATAATTATTATTAAGGCTTTTATTATTTATACTTTGACGACCAATTTTGTCAGGTGACAAAATAAATGTATGTTCAAGTAAAACAAATACATTATTTGTGTCATATGCCACAGTCGATGAAGTATGAATTAGCTTCAGGCAGTGTTGATTTTGACAGCAAATTTTGATTTAATTTTAGTCACAGTCTTTTGAATAAAATTCCATTTAGTTTTAGTCATATTTAGTCATCTGAAATGTTTTAGTTTTTGTCTAGTTTTAGTCGACTAAATATCATAAGATTATAGTCGACTAAATCTACAGTTGATTTAGTCGACGTGTATGTTGGTGGTGCCTTAATGGCGTCATAATGGCTGATTTTACACTTTGTTGCATGCTGAAAATAGCAGATCTAAAAGCTCACAACGTGTCGCACTGTGACGCGTTGTGACTGGATCTCTTTTCCACTACATTTTAGTCTAGTTCTTATTTGTTGACGAAATTGTCAATATATTTAGTCTTAGTTTTAGTCATCATAGCCTAGTTTTTATTGAGTTTCTATTGAGTTTTCGGCAGTGAAAAAAGGTAGTCGACGAACCTTTTTAGTCATAGTTTTAGTCGACGAAATCAACGCTGGCTTCAGGGTGGGATGGAATAAGGAGACAGTCACCAAGAAAGGTGAACCTTTACTGAGAGGCACATACCTGGTAGCAATGCGTGCACTGCTATTGCACAGGCTAGCTATGCCCTCTTTTGGACAGATGAGTAAGTGCAAATCTGATGATGTTGCATTAATTCAGTATTACCATAAACAAATGATGATGTTGATTATGTATTATTCATTTCAAATAATAAATACAAAAATCAATAAATAGTCTCTCAAGGACATATCTGATAACTGATAGGGGGAAAAAATGACAAATCCAGGAGTAAACCGGCACTCCAATCACATATTTCCATTTTGAAAACGAAACAAAACACATCGGAAAAAGATCAATAAGAGAATAAAAAAAATACATTATGCAATAAAACGTTTCTTTTTTTACGTATTAAAACGACAAAGAAGTCAGTTTCCTTGACCTCTGCAACCAAAACACTAGCAATACCAGAACACGTAGGAACACATAATTCAGCTATGAAGAGGAAGGAGTAGAGTAGGGTGTCGCGGGGGGGTTTCGGGGGGTGTAGAAGAATCTATACAAGTCCCTCAGAATTCACTGAATTCAAAAAGGTGTCCTAAACAAGACGAAGACAAATATGCATCTCTTGCAAGACGTTCATGGTTGTTGGACAGTGCTGCAAGTGGGTTGGTTGGTTGTGGTGATCGTTAGGATCAGCTGTGGTGATAAAGTGGCCTATTAGGACTCTTATGTAAAGAGTCTAGGTAAAGCAGGGCGTGGTCCAGTTACTGCCACATTTTTCGGAGTTTCCTCTCTGTCTCCCTGCGTTTGAAAATGGAACGCTTCCAACATATCTCGTCCACCATCGGTAAAGGTTAAGTCATTGCAACCTTTTGGGCCGCACCCAGTCCTATCCAAGGGGGCTTGTAGTTCCAGATAGCTCAGTCCCCATTAACTGGTGACACTTCCTGTGTCAAAGTCAACACATGGGTCTCTGAGAATGTTATGTACAGATGGATGGTCATCTGTTACACAATACAGCAGTCGAGTTCAAGACAATGACTTAAGCCCAGTGTCGTATGCTCCATGCTTTCGGTCCTATCCAGCTACTACTCAGCTCCCAGGTGGTTAGCTCCACGTGCCCCAGCCAGCTACCTCCGTCGCGGAGCCATGTGGGTGTGGTCTGTCCCTCGCTCTCCCTGGAGGTCATCCTCCACCACGTTGCTGTAGCCCTCCTTTTCAATGCAGTCGGCTAGCACCCTCAGCACCTGTAACCCATAGAAATGTGACTCAGTTATATAACCCATTAAGACCTGGAACGCGTCTGTTGTCATTTTTAGATTTGAGCTAAAAAAGCATTATTTTACACTTTGGCTATTCAAAAATAGCAGATGTACAAGCTCATAGCGAGCTTGTAGATCTGCTATTTTTGAAAAAATTAGAAAATGTGTGCAAATCGTTGAATATATATATTTTAAAGCGAAAATGTGTAACTCAAATCTTTGCTTCTGGGGGGTCCCTGGAACAAAATATTTTGAGATGGGGACCCCCATCTCAAGCATACATTTTGGGGTCCTTGACATGAAAAAGTTTGAGGACCACTGACATAGTTTTTCAAAAAACTGTTAGGATTTAGAAGACATTTTGTAGAATCGGACCCTCAGGCCTCAATGGGATAAAACACACACGCGCACGCGCGCACGCACGCACGCACGCACGCACGCACGCACGCACGCACGCACGCACGCACACACACACACACACACACACACACACACACACACACACACACACACACACACACACACACACACACACACACAGTAGGTGAGGATAGAGAGAGAGTGTGTGAATGCAAAGCAGTTACCTGGCGTAATCTTCGGTCCATGGCCTCCAGGTGTGGCTGTATGAGGATGGGGCTGAGGCGGTCTCTTACCAGGGACTCAGACATCATGGTGGAGAGCTGGTACTCTTCCTTTGCCAGCAGCTGTACACGCAGGTGGGTCGACTTCCTCAGCCTGAAGGCAAGAGTAGCACGTGCAGGTAGATAAATGGTACTGTAATTCAAACTCTCACCCACTCCACACACAATCAGTGTATGCTTCCTGCTATTTGTCCCTCTATGCAGATGATTGTAGAGGCAGTCACAATGACAACTATATTTACTTGTTAACTAAAACTTTAACTTAAAACGTACTTAACCAGTGAGCTTTTCAATCTGTTCACCAAGACCCGGCAATCAAAATGAGATTTCCTCAGAGTAAGAGGGGACTTGAACTCATAACCTTGGACATATAAAGTAACTGTCTAACTAACACACCAGGTAAATGCTGGTGTTACTTAACTGTGTTCTGTTTGAGCTTTTAACATTTTGACAACTTAAAAAACTCAAACTTTATGCAGTAAATTTAGATAAGTGGCAATCGACCAAGAAATAATTAGTGTTTATCAGCTTTTTCTTTTTTAGATGTATTTTTGGCATGTTTACGCTTCATTGCAATGTGAAACTTTCATGTTCTACCCCGGGATTTGAAGTGGAGACTACAGTGAGTTTAAAGAGCATGACATAGCATAAAAAAGTACAAATACAATGTTTTACTTTTTATGCATATTTCATGTCGTCTCTGTCGGGTGGAAACCTAATATGTCCCAAACTTTTCAGGATTCAAATTCAAAAACAGCAGATCGACTAGCTCAAAACGCGTCGCTTCGCGCTGCGTTTCGCGCTGCGTTTCGAGCTGCGTTTCGAGCTTGTATACCTGCTACTTTTGTTTGATGCTGTAGTATGATCAAGTACGGCATTCATTTGCGAAAAAGCACAACACTATGGAGATAAGAGATAAGAGGAGCAACTAAGTTATTTGGGGTGAGGATAAAAGGGTTCTTTGGAGTTTAGGCAGTCTAAAATCTCCTGAGTAGGTTTCATCTACTCATTCAATCCACCTGATACTGCTTACAGAGGACATCTTACCTGCAGCACTGACTCAAAGGAACCAGAATGGAGGTCTCATCATGGGAGTGCTTCCCAAACCTAGAATGAAAGCAGCGGGAGAGTCATCTACTGCAGTGGTTCTCAAACATTTTCATGGCAAATTAATATGTAATGACCAATTTTTTTAGCATTTGTTGCCAAGATTTCTTGAAAATACCAGATCAACAAGATAACAACGCGTCGCATCGCGACACGTTGTGAGCTTGTAGATGTGCTATTTTCAAAAAGCTTATGTATTTAGCGTCGCATCGCGACACGTTGTGAGCTTGTAGATGTACTATTTTCAAAAAGCTTATGTATTTAGGGTTAAAGGGATTAAACTGATTTTGATGCTGGATTACTTTTGGAGTTCTAAATCTTTTTTCTTCTTAAATATAAAAAATATAAAAAATGTAGAAAATGTAAAAAAATATATAAAAAATATAAAAAATATAAAAGAAATATAGATATATTCAAATATTTGCACAAAATGTTCACGATTTTTCAAAAATAGCTGCTATTTTTGAATAGCCCAAAGAAATCTTAAAAATGACACACAGCTGCGTTCCCGGTCAAATTGGATTCAGCCATATTAGGTCTATACCTCGTTGCTAAATTCTTTAAATAATTGTGGTTCCTGTTTCAATATTCCATTTCAACAGTTAAAGTGATCTAGTCAAACATGGGCTCACCCTCTGCCGTTATCCAGATGGATGATGAAAGTCTCATTACCAAACTTCTCAAATGTCTCATAATGGTGCCGATCCATATTTCCTGCAGGCGAAGACATGCCAATAAATCAGCCATGTGTGTGTGTGCGTGTGTGTGTGTGTGTGTGTGTGTGTGTGTGTGTGTGTGTGTGTGTGTGTGTGTGTGTGTGTGTGTGTGTGTGTGTGTGTGTGTGTGTGTGTGTGTGTGTGTGTGTGTGTGTGTTCCTGTCATAATGCACTGTATCATCTCACCCATGAGGAAGTCAAAAATGGTCATGTCCATAATGTCCAGTAGTCGTGTTCCGCTGTCATAAGGCGGGGTCTGTTTCACCTCCTCACAGTAGTCTGGGTCTACCTCCCATCTAAACGTAACAGAACATACATCAGATCAGTGATATATCACAGCATAGTATGACATACAGGATCACACAACAATAAGCATCTGACAGACGCCTTAACACATTCATTCACTGCCAGAACTTTTTCTGATTTTTTGCAGTTTTATGCCAAGAGATTTTTCATTGAAAAAAAAAAAAGTACTCTGGAGCCGAGATACAGAAAGTTTTACGTTAACAAGGATGGATAGGAGTCTAAATCTTTTGAATTTTTTTTTTTTTTTGCTAAACTCGATCTAATAATAATAATAATAATGAATTGCATTTTTATGGCGCTTTTCTAAGTACTCAAACTTACTCAAAGCGCTTTACAATGGTTCATTCATTCATACAGGGAGGGGACATTGGGAGGTGGAGCGGCGAACAGTCGACGCCAGCGTCCCCACTTTTCCCACATTCACACACCAATGGTGGCAAGCTAGCGCCGACCGAATCATTGGAGGCAGTGTAGGGTTCAGTGTCTTGCCCAAGGACACTTCGACATGTGGACAGGAGGAGGAGCCGGGATTCGAACCGCCGACCCACGGATCATTGGACGACCTGCTCTACCTCCTGAGCCACAGCCGCCCAGATCTAGGCAAGCAAGTGATGGATTCTAAAATCGAGTTAACTCGATCTAGGCAATCAATGTGTTAAGAAGGTCCATGAAAGAAACGTTGCCTTAATAAAAGTTGTCCTTATAGTGCAAGTGAGGACGGTGTGTGGGTTATCTCACTTTATGATACGTCTGATCCCTACCTCCGCTCTCAGTCCACCAGTCAACATGCACACGCACGCACGCACGCACGCACGCACGCACGCACGCACGCACACACACACACACACACACACACACACACACACACACACACACACACACACACACACACACACACAAAATGTATAGTACCTACTGTACATTACATACACAGACTGCCACCCAGTGGTGAAAGAAGTACTACTCAGGTATATTTTACTTAAAGGGATATTTCACTTTCAAACTCATTTTGGGTAATTTTATCGTCTATTCAGGCTTTTGGGAGCACCCCGGACAGTTTTTAATTAATATTAGTATTTGATATTCATTTTATCAGACACACCTCCTTCCTATACAAACCCATTGTAACTCCATTTTAACCATGTTAGATTCATCAAAAACACCTGTCCTTGTTTCTGGTGACTGATGTTGTCCTTCTAATACGTAAGGAGACGTTTTTATTAAAAAATAAAATAAATGAAAAAAGCAATCGAAAAAACACGGCCCCCTCACATATTAGGAGGGCAGTATGAATCACCAGAACCAAAGACGGGTTTTTTAGATTCATCTAACATGGTTAAAACATTTGTTGAGACATTTGCTTTAATGAATGTCTTCTGATAGACTATTTCTGACTCAGACCCCTCATGTTAGTCAGTCACACTGTAAGTGTGTGTGTTCATTTAACTCCTTTGGGCACAACCATCAGTGGTGGAAAAAGCACCCAAATGTTTTACTTAAGTAAAAGTATCAATACTGCAATGTAGAAGAACTCTGTTACAAGAAAAAATCTGGAATTCTAAATGTACTTGAGTAAAAGTACAAAAGTATTGACATCAAAATGTACTTAAAGTACCAAAAGTAAAAGTACTAAAATGTTTGAAAATAGCAGATCTACAAGCTCACAACGCGTCGCATCGCGACGTGTTGTGAGCTTGTAGATCGGATATTTTCAGTAGAAGTAAAAGTAGAAGTAAAAGTATTGGAAATTGTAAATACTCAAGTAAAGTACAAATACCTCAAACTTGTACTTAAGTACAATACTTAAGTAAATGTACTTAATTACTTACCACCACTGACAACCATGAACAGCTTCAGTGTAAGTTAGTCTGTATAAGGGCAATAGCTAAATACAGAAAAAATAAGTATTATCTGATGGAATGATCTTCTTACTCTGCCTTCTTGCGTTTGTGGTAAGAGCGTCTCCAGGGGTTCCTCCAGGTCTTGCGTTTGGCCAGGGCCAGGTCTGGCAGGAAGGCGGCCAGCGAACCTTCAATCTGGTCCGGTTTACCACACAGGGCATGCTCAGTGGAACAGTAGTACGAACACTCGCCATAGAAACACACATTATTGGCTGGGGAAGAAAAAGGGACACAGAAATAAATAAGTTATACTCCATTGCGTGACGGTGTCGTTTGCTGAAAGTCTGTTTCTGCAGGCTGTGTATATATCAGTGGTGGAGAAAGTACTCAAATTCTTTACTTAAGTAAAAGTACCAATACTGCATTATAAAAATAAAGTCCAGAATTCAAAATTTACTTGAGTAAAAGTACAAAAGTATTGGCATCGAAATATACTTAAAGTACCAAAAGTAAAAGTACCAAAATATTTGAAAATAGCAGATCTACAAGCTCACAACGCGTCGCGATGCGACGCGTTGTGAGCTTGTAGATCGGCTATTTTCAAATAGCCTATGTATAAAATAGGGCTAAAGTGGTTCATGTATTTTTTATAATGTAATAATTGATATCTGAAAAGTAACTAGTAACTAAAGTTTTCAAATAATTGTAGTGGAGTAAAAGTGCAATATTTGCCTCTGAGATGTAGTGGAGTAGAACAGGGGTTCTCAACCTTTTCAGGCCGCGACCCCCAAAATAATGATATTATTTCCCGCGACCCCCCGCGTGCACGCGTGCGGTCCCGTTCGCGCGCGCGAAGGTTATTTAATTATAATAGGTTATTTGATAATTGTTTATTATCAAATATTTTTGCAAAAAGTGGGTAAATTGAGTAAATTAACTGATAAAACATGAATTAATGATAACATAAAAAAATATTTTGTAAAAAAAAAAAAAAAAAAAACTTTTTTTTTTTTTTAATTCACCAAAAAATCTGGCGACCCCCCCAAATTATTTGGCGACCCCCCTGGGGGTCGCGACCCCCAGGTTGAGAACCACTGGAGTAGAAAGTACTGCAGTAAAAGTACTGAGAATTGTGAAGAAAGTGCAGTACTTGAGTTTAATGCACTTAGTTACTTTACACCACTGTATATACTGTGTGTATATATATATATATATATATATATATATATATATATATATATATACTTTTTTATATATATATATAATAAAAGGGTATAATACAGGTTAGAAAAAAGTAAACAAGTAGAAGTAAAAAGAAGATAAGCCATTGAAAATGTAATGATGTTCTTTTTGTCAAGCTGCCCAGCTACATGGGGAAAAACATCTTCACTACTTGAAAGCTACATCATTTTCAAAGTGCTGTATCACCTAATATTCTTTTGCTTTGAGAATGACAAATGAGACCATACCCCATTTTTACTTCCAGAAGAACTCACACACACACAAAGCTCTATTCGCACAGTACTAGCATTACCTGGGGAATTCTCTGATGTATAATAGCTGCGGAGCGTAAACGGAATCCCAAGAGAATGTGCCTCGTTTGTATAAAAAAAGGAACTATGGTAAATTACCTACATTTTTTGGGGGGGCTGGGGGATCTTAGTCAGATCCCATGATAATACTAATCCCAAGTGAATGCGGATCGCAGCAATTTTGGGAACAAAACAGGCTTCTCAGCACATTAACTGGGAAACTGTTCCTGCTTCATCTACAGTATTAAATATGGAGCCCAGTTACAGAATGTTTTGAGAGTGACGTTAAGTGGTTATGACTTGACTACTAGTGTGTGTGTGTGTGTGTGTGTGTGTGTGTGTGTGTGTGTGTGTGTGTGTGTGTGTGTGTGTGTGTGTGTGTGTGTGTGTGTGTGTGTGTGTGTGTGTTTTTATTTGAGCTATAAAGCATTATTTTACACTTTGGCTATTAAAAAATAGCAGATATACAAGCTCATAGCGCTGCACCAAGTGCCGCGCTACGAGCTTGTAGATCTGCTATTTTTGAAAAATTGTGAAAATGTGTGAAAATCTTTGAATACGTATTCTTTTAAAGTGAACCCTTTTAACTCAAATCGTATCTTCTGGGGGTCCCTGGAACCCTGGAACAAAATAGGAAACTGTGTTTCCTGCGTGTGTGCGTACATATGCATGTGTGTACGTGTGTATGTGAGAGGCGCGCGTGCATGCGTGTGTGTGATAAACCAAATCAAGGGACAAAATAAGTGAGAAATGAGGTTTCAATCCTTCCTGCATGAAAATTAGTCTAATTTTGAGTTGTATAATTCTGTGGTTCCCCAGAGGCACTTGATGAGCACAGGTCCAAGAATACTTCGCTATGCCCCCTGCTTATGAGGGTCATGCCACCTTTCTTAGACAGTAATTATACCCTCGTGGCTGCATGGAGCTGGTTGAGCAGAGAGGGGCCTGTGGTTTCTTGCCTGGGCTGAGAGGAAGTGCTAAGTGCAAAGTGCCTGCCAAGTGGCCTTGTGGTTCCAAGTACAAAATGTAAACATTAAACCAAGCGAAGGGAGAAAATAAGCGAGGCCTGAGGTTTTCATCCTTCCTGTATCAAAATGACTCAGGACTCATTTTGAACTGTATAATTCTGTGGTTGGGGAGGGGAGGGGCGGCCCAGAGGAGCTTGGATGAGCACAGGTCCACAAATACCTCGCTATGCGCCTGCTTATGAGGGTCAAGCCGCCTTCCTTATGCATGTTTTTTTTCTAAGGTTATCGATTAGTATAGGTTAGACCAGGATTCGGCAACCTTTTTGACATGAAGTGCCATGTTTTTTTTATTTTCTTGATAGTCAGTGTGCGATATCAACATTGCATTTAATTATGACACCACATACAAATGTAATATTTCCAACAGATTTTGATTGTCCATAATATACATAACAACCTTTGTTTTTTTCTTCTTCTTCTTTAGAAATATTTTCTTGCATATCAGGACATTGTAATGATCATTAGACTCATTAGCAATAACCCGCCTATCTACCAAACACCCTCCCCAGTCAGAGTTTGAATGAATGCAGAATTATGTGAAGGATGTAATTTATATATAGATGTGAGGGGACTTCTCTGATGTGAGGGGACTTTTTGCTCTGAAAATAGCAGATCTACGAGCCCACAACGCGTCGCAGCGCGACGCGTTGTGAGCTTGTAGATCGGCTATTTTCAGCATGCAACCAAGTGTAAAA
>NC_139951.1:25230862-25300862 GCF_963454915.1 Gymnoscopelus microlampas | reverse complement strand
CACACACACACACACACACACACACACACACACACACACACACACACACACACACACACACACACACACACACACACACACACACACACACACACACACACACACACACACACACACACACACACACAATGACAGGCACAATGACAGGCACAAAGACAACATTTTCAAAATAGCAATAGACTTCTTCACCACACTGGCTTTGGAATAATTCCTATATTAACTGTTAGGTAAAGCCTTACTGTCGCAGTACTTAATGTACTTAACTAGGACAGACTAGCATGTGCATGTGACTTGAGGGTGTCATTCTTTCTTGGCCTTATAAGAAAGTCAGAACATATTATGTTCTAACAATCTGAATATTATAGAATCAATGACACCACTTCCTGCTGGCCTGGTATATATGGTGTTGAGTACATATTATTGTATCCAGGGTTGCCAGATCTGCTTATTATAATTTCCCCGCAAGATTTTTTTAAAAATAGCCGATCTACAAGCTCACACCGCATCGCATCGCGACGTGTTGTGAGCTTGTAGATCTGCTATTTTTTTTTATAATAATATTTTAATAATAATAATAATAATAATAATAATAATTATAATTATAATTACAATTATAATTATAATTATAATAATAATAATAGCAATAATAACAATAATAAATAAATAATAATAAAATATATATCAATTTTGGGGTCCTTGACAAATGTTTTAGAACCACTGTATAGACCATTGGTTCTCAAAGTGGGGTCCTTGAGGGAGTCCCAGGGGGTCCCCAGCTAAATGATAGATAGTTAGGAACCAAATTGACCCTTATGTGTCTGTAACTAACGGGTCCATTTGGTTCCATTCGTACACTCTCAGAGTTGAATTAACATTGATTTACAAAATAACTTGGGGTCCCAGAGACAGAAATTCCATTAAATGGGGGTCCGTAGCATAATGCATGTCAAACTGGGGGTCCTTGAAATTAAAATGGTTGAGAATCACTGCTAGAGACGTAAAAATCTTCTCTTATGGGGGTCCCTGGCATATCTTTTCAAATGGGGGTCCGCGAGCTAATAAGCGTCAATTTGGGGGTCCTTGGTTATAGACCATGCATGTATCTGACTCACCTGTCCAGGTGAAAGGCAGCGATTTCAGCATTGTGTCTCTCAAAGTCAGAAAAGTAGAAGAAGTCCGGAGGGGTTTCCTGCTCCCGGGTCTGCCTGCAGGGACAAAGTTTACACAGATTAGAGGTTGCATATATTCAAGCAACAAATAGCAAAGCCACATGGGATACTGGGCTCAAGCACATTAGTAAAAAAGGGATACAAATCAATCAGCATTCAATCTACAGTAGACGCCCCACTTCCAGTTGCAGTGCAGGTGTTATTTTGGGGACAGCAATGAGAATAGATGATTCAAGGTTAAAAGAATCCTTCTGAAGTGTCTACTCTTGCGCTCTATCGCTACCTATTTCTGTCAAGTGCTCACGCTTACCCCCCAAAAACTGCCTTCCACACGTATTCTGCCTTAAAGCTCTTACTGCAGGCAAAGGAGAGGCTCTTAAAGGCTTAAATCGCCAAGCTGACGGAAGGCAAGCCAGGATGGGGTTCAGGAACTAGACAGGGATACTTGTCCAGGTGGCTGCAGCACAAAAAGCAAAGTCAAAGGCACTGAAGGTGAAAGCACTCCTGGAGATCTATAGGCCTATAATAGGTCTATTATATTACTGTACGCTATACATTTATACCAGGTTCTATACCATTTTATGCATTATACTGCCATTCTATAATGCCAAGTACAGCATAAACGTTGCACTGCAAACGTCTGCCCTCAGCTTGCACCTGGTATATGGAAGAAATGCAAATTGGCCTTTTGGTATACAACAACAACACAGCTGAGGTTTCTCCAACGCCTTCTCTTAAAAGACCTTCAGTTACTTTGTCGCCCACATGCTTGCCGTCTCTCTGTACTGCGTTACTGACAACAAGAAACACACCTCAGGGACTTCGGCATAATATTAATGGATAAGACCTGTTGTAGCCCCCTGCCGCAGCTCGATGACGGCAGAAGTGAAGAATGGAAACTTAAGTTGGCCCAAAGTTCTCTTCCTCTCTCTCCCTCCAGTCTTGATCCAATCAGAGACTGCCTCACTTTCTTGACTTTCACGTACATACATACTGTATAGTCTTCACCTACTTTGCCTCCTCGCCGCTTTTCTCTCACTCAGCTATTTTCTCCCGTATTGCTGCTGTGTCCACGGCCCAAATTCTCTAAAGCTCTCTCTCCTGTCCCCCATCACTCTGCTCCTCAGCTGGTGAGCTGGCTGGCTGATTGTTCCTCTGCAGCTGTGGGGCTGACATATGCACCAATCATTAACTAACCCAGCATGGTGCCCGCCAGCGCACAACTCATCCATTCAACATTCCTTACTTCTCTCTCCATCTCTCTGCTCTCCCTCTCACTATCTTCCTCCATCCGTCCCTCTCACTCCAGCTCCCTCTCTCTCTTTCTCTCACTCTTCTCTTCCTCTGTCTCTCTCTCTCGCTCTACCTCTCTCGTTCTGGCTTCACTCCATCTTTTATCTCACTCCTTTTTTTCCTCACGTATAGACATATATCTCCTCCTGTCAGCTTGTTTTCCTCCCACCTGGTCTCTTTCCCTGCTCATCCCTCTGTCATTGTTCTTCTTCTTCCTCCTCCTCCTCGTCTCGACAAGTTTCCCCTCAATCTTTTCTTCTATATTCTGCCTATCCCTCCTTCCATCTTGTGGCCATGGAGAGATGGAGAGAGAGAGAGAGAGAGAGAGAGAGAGAGAGAGAGAGAGAGAGAGAGAGAGAGAGAGAGAGAGAGAGTTGCCTGTAGATTGTATCCGCCTATGCTTCTGGCTGGCGTCACTTCAGGGACGCCGTTCTCTCCCACGGAAAATGGATACAGTTTGTGTTTGACAGCTGGTCTTCCACCAAACAAATAGGAACAACACTTTCTGCCGTAAGGACAAACTACATTAACAAAGTCGTTACATTCAGTTGACACTCTTACAATATACCCTATAGAGGTGATTATAATGATCTCAAGGTCATAATATGGCAGCTAATGGGTCGAGCCTGTGACCTTTCACTTACAGTACAGGACACAAGCACTACTGAATGGTTTCTGACATTCCACAAGCAGCCGTTTCTACCCACTTGGAACACTAGCATCCTTATTCTGGGCGTAACATTTGGCGGAAATAGCCAATCTACAAGCTCACAACGCGTCGGCTTGCGACGCGTCGTGAGCTTGTAGATCGTCTATTTTCAGCGAAGAGATTTGGTGTACAACGGACCAAGTACAGAGCCGACCCCGGTCAACTAGTTTACTAAGTATATTATAGAGGGTTTAATGGCTAAGAGGGGAGATGAGGTGATCGTACGTTGCAGAAGCAACCTTACTTGACGCCATTGTTTATGACAACATTTCAAAAGAGTGAGAACACGTTTCTGAGCGAACGCTTCATGCGGTCAGTACTTCCACGGCCTTCCATGACTTGCAGGAGGGTGTCGTCATAGAGATATGTCTTGGACCACAATCCTGAGTAAACATTCTCACACAATGATTCATGGTCATCCAGAGCGTCGACCCGGAGAGCATCCAGAAAGCATTCTTCACATATCCCTGCTACAACGGCTCTCCCCATGAGCCCCGGATACAATGAAAAAAACACTTAGGTTCCTATTCTTCTATTGTGAGTGAGTATATATATTGTAGCTGCATATGTATGACATGCATATATATACACAGTGCATTGGTGTTTACCTCTAAGTAGTAGCCTATACTTGCATACTTTTTGTTTCTGCAAGCCAATGTCTGTTTGTGTGCTTGTTTTCATCAAAGTGTGTGTGTGTGTGTGTGTGTGTGTGTGTGTGTGTGTGTGTGTGTGTGTGTGTGTGTGTGTGTGTGTGTGTGTGTGTGTGTGTGTGTGTGTGTGTGTGTGTGTGTGTGTGTGTGTGCGTGCGTGCGTGTGTGTGTGTGCGTGTGTGTGCGAATGCACGCTGGGGGAAGATAAATTAGCCCGTCTGTGCCCTGGCCAGGGATGAGGCTACACGGATGCACTCCTACCACCGACTGTGAGCCAGGTCGCAGGGAGGCTGGATAATTACCATGATACACATACAATCCAAATGCCAATAAAGTCTATGACATCACACCACACTGTCAAGACAGGAAATGAACTGTGCTATGTCTTAATGAGGCCCTTGGGTGTTTTATTTCATTTTCTTTTTTGTTTCCCTACCAAAATTCACATTTTCTGGTTGATATCATTGTGTTGTATCGCTTTGCTTTCCTGTTTTGGCATCAAGTTTTATCTGTGTGCAGTTAAAACTAAAAGAAAACAACAATCTAGAGAGAAACGAGATGCCCTTTGACCCACTGTTGCTGTTATGCATTATTCAACATTTGTTTTCATGCGTTCTCCTCTGGTTTTGCCTCTACTTTCAGGAGAACCATTATGCATGGTAGCACGCTGCATTGGTGGCATAGCAGAGGAATACATACGGAAAACATCCATAAATGCATAACGCGCCACAGTCGGATCCATAAATGTTTGAAAGCACACTAAGCAATAAGCTCAAAGAAAACAAGACAAGAGGGCGATGTTTGCTGCCGAAAGGCAGCTAGTCTCTTTCAATTTAGACTGTTCAGTTACGCTTAACCTTTAAAATATTTACAAAACCACAATGGATTTGCATAGAATGTAAAGTAGACACAGTACTATGCACCACACTGCCAGCAGACAGATAGAGGAAACTGCCTGATAGACAGTGTCTATCAGGCCTCTTGCATAGAGAGTGTTCATTTATAGGCTACACTCTAAAATCCCAACAAGTGTTAATTTACAGGTGCAATGGACAGCATTCATCTGTTGCATAAGTTTTGTTATTTCCCTGCTTCATGTCTATAAGGCAGCAAGCATGTAGTTTGCAACATTGTAACGGTGATGACTGCCTCCAAGCTTCTCTTTAGGGGAAAAAAATACCACACACAATGAAAACAGGAGCACGCATGGATAATGGCTGCTGTCAGTTTACAGAGGTAGCCAAAACAATAATTCTGGGGGCAATACTTTTATTCCACACCTATTTAAAAGCTAAATTATTTTCTTTTTATTATTTGTTTACATAAAAAAAAGTTTTATCAAGCTTTAACTCTGAGGTGTGTACATATGAACTCTCAGAGTTTCAAGCGGATACATGAACACTGAGGAATTTACTGTGTATGTAAATTGTGCATAATACAAAGGCAAATGGCAGTAACGCATTTGTGTGTTTTAAAGGTCTCAGGTCAGAGTGTCATTAAAGGCCTTACATTTTTTTTTATTTGATTTGATTTATCCCCCCACACACACTTTCAAAAATAACAATAATAATAATTGCAGATCTACAAGCCAACAACACATTGCATCTTTTTCTTTACTACTTGACATTTTTACTTGCCCATTGGTGTGCTTGGGCACAAAAAGTTTGAAAACCACTGCTCTACTCACACCTGCTCTTTGCCTTTCTAGGGCAATGCTGTAAAACATTTAGACACAGAGTTGGTGTTGTGAAGTTATGGAGTGGTTATTTCTAAGTTCTACTAGTATGACTTAACCCTCTAAGACCGGGAACGCATACTGTGTCATTTTAAGATTTCTTTGGCTATTCAAAAATAGCAAAATCGTGAAAAAAATATTCTTTATATTTTTTTCAAAAAAACTGTTAGGATTTAGAAAACATTTTAAGAATCGGACTCAGGCCATAATGGGTTAAAGAGGTCAAAGATATGGTAGCTGGCGAGATGTACCGTGAATGACCCCATGGTCATACATAGTTTATATACTGGGAAGGTCAGACAGATTCTTGGCTCTGCTTCCTGCTTTGAGGAGGCCTCAGCAGCCAATGGGGAAGCAGAGTTCTAGGCGGCGGTACCACACAGGAGTGTGAAAATATAGCATAGCGTGATAGCAGTAGATAACAGCTCCATGCCAGGAACGATACCTGTGCATGCATTTCATAGATGACCTGTGAGACACGCAGCGAGACAAGGGCACTATACAGTATGAGACCTACGGAAAGGAAGAAGCACTTAACCAGTGTGATTTAAAATCACGTACACACTGTTGCATATATGAGTGCTTTCATTCCAAAACCCCATACAGTATTCATTTCAGAAAAATATCAGAAACATATTATGGTTTCATTATTACTATTTAAATGTACTAAGCCCTTCAATTTATTTATTTTTTATTTATTTTTTGTTTCCCTACCAAAATTCTACATTTTGTAGTTGATATCATTGTATTGTATCGCTGCTTTCCTGTTTTGGCATCAAGTTTTATCTGTGTGCAGTTAAAACTAAACAGAAAAAAAAGAAAACAATCTAGAGAGAAGCCCTTTGACCCACTGTTGCTGTTATGCATTATTCAACATTTGCTTTCATGCGCTCCTCTGGTTCTTTAAATGTCCTAAGCCCTTCAATTTATTTATTTTTTATTTTATTGATAGACATACTCTGTTACAAGTAAAAGTGCAGAACTAAAGAAAATATTTGAGTGAAAGTACAAAAGCATTGGCATCAAAATGTAGTTAAAGTACCAAAAGTAAAAGTACTAAAATGTTTGAAAATAGAAGATCTATAAGCTCACAACGCGTCGCGATGCGACGTGTTGTGAGCTTGTAGATCTGCTATTTTCAAATAGCCTAGGTATAAAATAGGGCTAAAGTGGTTAATGTATGTTTTATAATGTAATAATTCATATCTGCAAAGTAACTAAAGTTTTCAAATAATTGTAGTGGAGTAAAAGTACAATATTTGCCTATGAGATGTAGTGTAGATCAAGTAGTAGTGAAAGTATAGACAATTGGAAATACTCCGGTAAAGTAAAAGTACCTCAAAATTGAACTTAAGTACAGTACTTGAGTAAATGTACTTAGTTTACACCACTGAAATTCAGGATTAGGTTGCTATTAGGCCTCTTCCCATATACAAAATGCATCATAGGCAGAGAGCTCACCAGCAACAACAAGCCACTGCGAGTTGTGGTTCCAAACAAGCAATGCTTTTTTCTTAGCGTAAACACATCCGCTCACTTCATATCATGGCAGATATGCATGTTTTGGAGCAAACTGTCTGCACATGTCCCCTTGTCACTGTGCATAAAGCCACGTTGTGGAACGAGGGGAAGTTTTGTCTAGTTTCAAAGTCAAACTGTCAATTGATCACTGTAAGCCAATAGCTGTGAGGGTAGGGCAATACTCGGGATGAAAGCAGGGCTCTGGGGTAAAGAGATATGCTGTAAAATATAAAAGGACAAGGGCATCATCCAGCCCCAGTGGGTTGCCACCAAAGGGCTGACTCCACAGACCTGTCATACATCATCTGTCAACCCCACACACACACACACACACACACACACACACACACATACGCACACGCACATGCACACACATACACACACACACACACACGCACTGAAACGCCCAAAAGCACAGAAGCATACATACATAGGCATATACACAAGCACACGAGCATGGGTATACATGCAAACACACACAAACACACACAGACACCCACATTAGTGCAATGGTTCGCAAACTTTTTCATGTCAAGGACCCCCAAAATGATATGTATTAGGTTGCGGACCCCCCTCTAAAAATATTTTGTTCTATGCAGGGACCCCCCAGAAGCAAAGAATTTAGTTGCAAATGTTCGCTTAAAAAATACAAATATATTCAAAGGTTTGCACGAATTTTCACGATTTTTCAAAAATAGCAGATATACAAGCTCATAGCGCGGCACTCGGTGCCACGCTATGAGCTTGTAGATCTGCTAATTTTGAATAGCCAAAGTATAAAAGGTTAAAATTATTGTGACGCTATATTAACACATTTTTGCTGGGGACCCCCTGGAACCCTCTCAAGGACCCCTGGGGGTCCCCCGACCCCACTTTGAGAACCGGCGCACTAGTGAACTAGACTGGGAGGAGGAGCCTATTTCCCCATATCTATTCTCATGGTCACCTCCAGGGGGGGCCGTTGAGCCGAGAGGAGGAAATCAGCCAGGCGTTAATAAACACTCTGCACCGAGATACCACAGGACACCGAATCACATCCCTGGGTGAAGAGGAGGAGATGCAGAAAACATCCCCACAGCGCCACAGGAAGCACGGAGATGAGTGGAGGTGGTATGGCGTTTCAACTGGAGCGTGGCGTGCTGCGTTTTGAAAGGCCTGACCTTTTTCAGAGATGACGTGAGATAAATTGAGGACAAAGAGAGGAGAGGATACCAAACCCACCCGGGGGCTACGGTATCTGTGAAAACATGATGCACGCACATTACTGCTACAGGGCCACAGCACTCTGCCACTAGGCTGATGCGCTGGGGTAGAGATTATGGACAGCTGTGACTGCACAGTGAAATCCTCCACTGTTCATTCAACTCTGTTCATATATGAGTGTAAAAATGGACCAGTAAGGGAGCACACTCTACTGTGTTCGGTAGAGGTTATGCGTATGCGTGTGTGTGCGTGTGTGTGCGTATGTTTATGTGTGCCTGTAAGCGTGCGCGCGTGCGCCAGTGTTGATTTCGTCGACTAAAACTATGACAAAAAATGTTCGTCGACTACCTTTTTTCACTGACGAAAACTATATAAAAATGAAATAAAAACTAAGCTCTGATGACTAAAACTAAGACTAAATATATTGACAATTTTGTCAACAAATAAAAACTAGACTAAAATGTTAGGGAGGGACTAGAGGAGAAAAGATCCAGTAGAACTAAAAGACAAGTTATTTTATGTTTGGTTGCGCTTGGGTGTTGCGCTCTGAAAATAGCAGATCTACAAGCTCACAACGTGTCGCGCTGCGACGCGTTGTGAGCTTGTAGATCTGCTATTTTCAGTATGCAACAAAGTGTAAAATCAGCCATTGCGACGCCATCAAGGCACCGCCAAAATACATTTTAGTCGACTAAATCAACTATAATCTTATGATATTTAGTCGACTAAAACTAAAACATTTCAGATGACTAAAATATGACAAAAACTAAATGGAATTTTATTCAAAAGACTATGACTAAAACTGAATCAAAATTTGCTGTCAAAATCAACACTGGCGTGAGTGCGTGTGACAGACATACACGTTATGACATACAGTATGGCAGTGCGTGCGTGGGGGAGAAGCAGTAAAGGAAGAACAGAAAGGAAGTAAGAAAGAATTAAAGTTAGAAAGCAGACACATACTGTAGAGTAAAGACAACGATTGATGGCCCAGACAGGATGTGAAGAGTAGCAGAAGGAATGAGCAAGAGGCCACAACCTTGACTTTTATTTGTTTGTTTGTGCGTGTGCATGGCATGCGCGCACATGTGTGTGTGTGTGTGTGTGTGTGTGTGTGTGTGTGTGTGTGTGTGTGTGTGTGTGTGTGTGTGTGTGTGTGTGTGTGTGTGTGTGTGTGTGTGTGTGTGTGAGTGGGGGGGATACCAGGTCAGACAGTAAAAATTCCACTCAGAAATTATTGTAGCCAGTGCACTACACACTACACTACACTACACACCAACAGGCTCTCTGAACAACCCTCACACACTGCTCCAGGTGTGTGTGTGTGTGTGTGTGTGTGTGTGTGTGCGTGCGTGCGTGCGTGCGTGCGTGCGTGCGTGCGTGCGTGCGTGCGGGCGTGCGGGCGGGCGTGTGTGCGTGCGTTTTCTTAAGTGTGAGTTCCCCAGGCAGTGCATCAGTCTCCTCTTTACTCCCGGACTCCTTCACACCCCCCCACAAACCTAACACACAGAGAGAGACAGCTGTTTGCTTCTAGACTAGTGCTACTCTCTCTCTCTCTTTCTTTCTCTCTCTCTCCCTCCATCCATTTGATCACATCTCCCTGCCTGTTACTCTCTCTCTCTCTCTTTCACTTTCTCTATCTTGTCACTTTAGTGCACATGCACAAACACGGAAGCCAGGCAGATTAAGTAACACAAACACATACACACATACACACATACATGCGTGGATTGCATGCACGTGTTAGCAGTTAAGTGAAGGAGGACAGGGGGCAGAAAATAAAAGGCTGTAGCTGACAGGGTGACAGACTAACACACACAGTGTCACTTGACAAACAGCCTTTAAAAAGCATGCTTCCCGTTTTTTTAGACTCAGTAATTCTTAACACAAACACGGCAAAGGATCTGACGGGCAAATTACACTTCTACGGAGGACCCATTCGTAAGCATTATCATCATAATTCAGATTATCATAACAAGCTACGTTTTTTTATTCTCAGGCCTCCTCGGGGCGACGTCGTCGGTCGTTGCATATGGAAATATTTCCTCCCGTCGAGTAAATAGCCGCAACTCCTGCAGAAGAATACTTTATAAACTCAACCATGTTTCCTCTACGTGTTTCCTTGCCCCCCCCCCCCCACCCCTTTTCAAACTGGAGCCACTTCAAAGGAGGCCTGTGTTTTATCTAAAAATAGCCCTAAATGAAAATCATTCAGCAAAAACACAGCTATTAGAGGTTTAGCGTGTGGCAAGACTCCATGAAATGTGTTTTCTTTTTTCTCTCTCTTGTGTTGAGCAGGAAGGGCAGGGGGAGAGGACACACACACACACACACACACACATACACACGTACTGTACACACATACTGTAGTACACACACGCGCGTTGATGTGTGTACTATATCTAGTGTTACTGGGAGGCTTTTAAGATGACAGCCTGAGACAAGGAACAGACAGGTGAAATGATTATGCACCTGCAACACGGCGCCATATTAGATCACACATTACACACACATTACACACACACACACACACACACACACACACACACACACTCACACTTACGATAAAAAAAAGAAAAGAAAATGCCATTCTTACGTTTTTATTTGCCATTTTTAGCCCTAAACCTAAAGTCTGAGTTATATTTAGTTGCTATGCTAACCGGTCTCATGCACGAATAATAGCAAATCTACAAGCTCACAACGCATCACGCTGTGACCCGGTGTGAGCTTGTAGATCTGCTATTTTCGGTACGCAATACTGACGTGCAACTAAGTATAAATCAGACACTAACACTAACCCCCCTCTAAATTCCTAACCCTAAACCTGAATCTTTTCCTAATTGTAAGCCAAACTTTAACAGTATAGCAAGTATAGTAATACAAGTGTACACACACACACACACACACACACACACGTACACACACACACACACACACACACACACACACACACACACACACACACACACACACACACGCACACACACAGTTAAGCTGGAAAAAAACTGGTACGCTTAATATCCCGGCGGCTACAACACTGTGTGCGAGGTCTCTCCTCTTCATCCCGTGCTGACGGGGCTGTTGTAATGTCGGCAGATAAACAGGCCATAAAGATGGATCCATCATCTCAACATAATCTGAGACAGATTTACCACAGCGCTCTGACAGCCTTCTCCATCTCCTGCCTTGTATCGGACACGTCCTCCTCCCACAGCAGCACGCACGCACGCACGCACGCACGCACGCACGCACGCACGCACGCACGCACGCACGCACGCACGCACGCACGCACGCACGCACGCACGCACGCACGCACGCACGCACGCACGCACACACACACACACACACACACACACACACACACACACACACACACACACACACACACACACACACACACACACACACACACACACACACACACACACACACACACACACACACACACACACACACACACACACACCTCTTATCTCTCTGCTTATGCTAACTCTCTCTGACTTTCTCTCTGTTTTATCTCTCCCTCTCTCTCTCTTTCTCCCAACAGTCCATGCACCAACACTCTATCAATTCCCATCTCTCATCTCTCTCTCTCTCTCTCTTTCAATCTCAACAACGCTACCACAATATCACCACTCATCTCTACACACTCACTGACACCGTTAATCATTCGTTCTTAACTGCTGCCTGACATTATACACATCCTACTGTACGAGCAGTGGCTGTTTAATTTCTTCTTTCTTGGTTTTGAGTTGTTTATTAAGATTCATGCACGGTGGGCGCCTTATGGAGGGGAAAGGAACTGGTTGGAATAACGTGTTCCTTCCACGCGCTGCGTACGACCGGAGAAACTCCCCCCTATCGGGTGATAAGAAGCGGCCTGCTCGCTCCTCATGCATTGAAGGAGGCATGAGCTTCAGCTTGGGCTCTCCCTAGGCTGGCAGAGGGAGAGTAGCGCCCAGGATTACATAGGCAATTGGCACTGGATGAACAAAAATATGGGTTACAAAATCGTGGGATACAAATTATTAGAGAAAAAAAAGATTCCTGCTCAATAAAATAAAATAAAATGAAGAAATAATTGAATAAAAAGCTGGATTTATATGTTTACATCTGTCTTATGTTCTAACAACTAACACACATGGTCAGAATCAACATCCGCACCTCTTCCTCTTTCTGCCTGCCAATCACTGGGATTTGAAGCCCTCAATGTCCCCCCGCTGGTTCTCAATGATCAAAGGCAGTGCATGCGTTCTACACCTGATGAAACCTGGCCATGAGCACTTTCCATTCAGCATTCATGACATACAGTGTCCATGAATATGCGATGTATACACTACGCCTTCAGCCCGGGCCAGCGGAGAGATTCCCCTCTCATACTGCTACATGACATTTCCCAGAGTGCACCACTCCCCAACCCCCAACCCACCTTATACAGAGCCGGGAATATTCTTCGGAAATAATCATTTCCCATTTCATTTAAAGTGCATCAAAGCCAGTGGGGAGTCGGGAAGGTCTTCCAAGTTAATTAAAATGTTCTTTGATTAAAAATTGAGCTTGAGAATGCAATTAAGAATTTCAAACGGCCTAATATCATTCCCTCTCACCTCGGAGTCAGAGTGGAGTGTGCAGTGGAGTGGAGTTGGTATAGAGGATGGGGGGCGCGGGAGGATGGATAGAGCCAGGGAGGGTTGGATAAGGGAAAATGCCAAGAGAGAGCTGGTTAAGTGGATGCATGGATAGACAGTGTGTATCTGTCTGCCCTCAGACATGTTGGGTGGCTCTCCATTGAGCCATACAATTAAAGGAGGGGAGGGAAGGAGAGGGAAGGATTGATCTGTGAGGAGTCGAGTGAGAGAGAGAGAGGGAGGGAACAGTCGCGATGGATGGCCTACGACAACAACACGGTCAGTCAGAACGTGGAATGGCTGTCAAGCCGGGGCCGAGTGACGTTATGTGGGGCCTGTTGAAAGTTTAAGCTCGTAATGCATCGCGCCACGTTGTGAGTGAGCTTGTCTATCGACAATTTTCGCTGTTGTTTGCAGGACACCGTTGTACAACAAACTACAGTAGAAAATATGGTACAGTATAAGTCAGGGGTCTTCCAACGTTTTTCAGGCCAAGGACCCCCTAGCTGAGAGAGAAACGAAGAAAGGACCCCCTCTATATTGTATACAATTGTGTTTCAGATTAAACAATTTTTCCCCCTATACTCTACCTCTTTGCCGAAAATAGCCGATCTACAAGCTACCAACGCCTCGCAGTGCAGTTTCTACATCAATTCGTTGATATATAAAATGATTTAAAATGTATTTAAGAAAAAAACTTGATTAACAAAATAAGTAATCAAGTAATTGAATAATTGCTAAGAAAATAATGGATAGTGGCAGCCATAAACAGATACAGTACACAGTATAATACAGTATATGAGCAGACACACTAGATACAGACATACAGTATTGTACAGTATATTACAAAAGACAGATGTAGGCGAGTGAGCTAGCAAATGTGAAGAGTAAAAAACCCAAAAATGGAGGCTGGAGGAAGCTGGCTGTCAAGCAAAAAAAAGCAAAAAAAAAAAAAGAGAACAAATCTATCCAGGTTTGCTCACAGTGAGAGAGAGAACCAAATCCCATTTTCCGCAGGAACTAAATGAAGATATGGAAAGCGACAGCATGATAAACACGCGGAAGATTTAAATTCAGTGTCTTGACAGGAGTGTAAATGCCTCATTGAATTCCCATATAAAGGACTGTCGTGCCAGGCGCGAGGATACTCTGATCTCCATTTGTACAGCGGAGGTGGATTACATGCATGTGTCTTACAGTGTGGGGACAGAGAGAGAGGATGATGTCGTCCACACTGCATAAAAGATGATCCCAAATCCTCCGCCATTGTTTTCGGGTCTCAAACACGTGACATCAATGAAACACTGTAGTTGTTACCCCAGCTAGCACGACTCTGCTGAAGCGCAATAGAAAACAGGACTGCACGGTTACTGGTGTACAAATCACAGGATGTTTGCACTGCAAGATAAATAATTTTCAACAAAATTACATATTCTGTCATATTCAATTTGATTTGTACCTCAGGCGTTCTCTTAACAGTCATCTGACGGACAAACTCTCTCTAAGACAAAATGACCAACATCGTGCTATTTGGGAGTTGCGGTATAGTGGAAATTGGATTTTCAAACGCTCTTTGAATAATTGCGCAGCAAACATCAAGTAAAAACCTGTACGTCAAGAACATCAGCATTTATGTGAAATCAATGGCAATTCAAATATGTCATTGTATAGCATTACAATCTTTTCACGTCGAATGGCCTCCAATCAGCAGGATGTAATGTTACATTCCGTTCAGGCTGGAGAATAACTGGCAGATGATTAGGGGGACAGCGTTCAGTAAAACTGATTGCTGCGACCTTTTCAAGGCTTATTCTGGACCAGCAGGAGTGGCTGCCATCCACTTAGCATTGATCTATCGACCCGAAGTCCAGGAAAAACCTAGCACGGAGCCCAAAGGTGAATCTCATTTCCTAACGTGCACAGACAGCAGACACACGCACGCACCTACGCACACACATACACAGTCAGTCACACACACACTGCACAATAAAGTAAGTCTAAAATCTTCAAATAGGCACTTTGTGTAAACATCTACACGACACATCTGCACACGGACACGATGACAAGATTGATTGTATAGGCCCCTGCCTATTCTCCTTACACCACAACACATCATCAGACCATCTACCTCGGTGTGTGCGTGCATGTGCGGCAGTGCGTGTGTATCTGTGTGTACATCTTTGAGCAGGCTTTGCAACAGCGTAGCGTTGCAATCACCAAGGTGTAATTGGAATTGACCATCTCGTCTCAGTAGCTGCATGCTACAGTAGGTAGAGTTAAGAAAAATCAGCACCATTGTCCCATCTAATGAGAATTGAGTTTACTCCAGTGGGTCAAAGGTCGAGCTTGTATCGCCCTCTCCACTTGATTCCTATTACCTATTTATATGTAAACGACAGCAGACGATAATGTTGCGTTGCATACAAATAAGCAGTGTTTCCCCCCATCTCCCTAATTACACTGGTCCAATAGAAAGTAGTTTGCCTGAAAGATATTTGGGGCGCTTGAGATTATGCTTAAGAATGTTCTCCTTATTTTCTTTCAAGCCAAGTTTTTATGAAGTGTCGTAACTTTTTTTTTAAGGATCCTGAAGCCTGTCCAGGAACTGAATAATGAATGAAGGGCAGAGCTGGTAATGCCGTGCAATATGACATCCCTCATGCATTCTTGAAAGACTTGGACATTATAAAACTGTGCTTCCTCGTCATATGACTAATAAAATATTTAGTTCAGTTAGACTTACGGAGATCAAGAATCTGGAGAGGGCCCAGGTCAGAACACTAACAATAACATTTCATGGCGGAAAAACTATGTAAGAAGGGGCATCTGTGTGTGTGTGCGTGTGTGCTTGTGTGCGTGTGTGTGTGTGTGTGTGTGTGTGTGTGCGCGCGTGCTGGGGATAAAACACACATGCGAACACACACATGCGAGCGCACGCACGCACGCACGCACAGGCAATGGCATCTGGCATGGTGATTGGTTTTATTATTGTAAGTATGTACTGTATGCATAATGTAGCGGGTAGTTGCAGGTGTTTTGCGGATAAGGCAGGTGTCCCCAAAATAGCAACTTTTGCACAGGAACACCCCTTGCGCAACTCCTAAATCCTCAAATAGTGGGTTTAGCCAGTATGGGCAATTATAAGGCCCTCAGTATTTTTACCATAATAGTCGCGCATCGACCACCGTTTCCCCTTAAAAATAAACCTTTACAGATGAATGGGTCTCCACTGTCTGCACAGAAACAAACAACCACACAGGACTAACTGTACATACACCACTCTTCCTTTTATGGGACTTTCATCATCGATGTCTGTGTTTCAAAACTCTGCTTCCCTCACTCTCTCTCTCTCTCTCTCTCCTTTTACCTCAGGCAGTGAACTGTACAGTAGGGAGAAAACGTGTTTTACAGCTCAATACAGAACTTGTATCGGTGCCACAGATCTGTGCTGCACTCTGCTGGAATGGTTTCCTTTTTTTGTCACTTCTGTTTGTCATCTGGGTTTTTGCGTGTGTGGGCCCGGGCTTACCATCTGTTGATCTGTTACCAATGATCAGTGGTGGAAAGTAACTAAGTACATTTACTTAAGCACTGTACTTAAGTAAAAGTTTGAGGTATTTGTACTTTACTTGAGTATTTCCAATTTCCAGTACTTTTACTTCTCTCCGCTACATCTCAGAGGCAACTATTGTACTTTTACTCCACTACAATTACTGTATGTCATCACAAGCACATCACATCACATCACAAGCTCACAACGTTGTGAGCTTGTAGATCTGCTATTTTCAAACATTTTAGTACTTTTACTTTTGGTCCTTGAAGTACACTTTGATACCAATACTTTCATACTTTTACTCAAGAAAATTTTGAATTCTGGAATTTTACTTATAACAGAGTATTTCTATATTGCAGTATTGGTACTTTTACTTAAGTAAAACATTTGAGTACTTTTTCCACCACTGCGTTGTACCCCCTGGCTGGCCCTGGATTGAATCCTGTCCTCATGTCTACCTTACTGTAAATACAGTATCTCCCCTGCTCCTGTTCAGCTTTTCAACTATCCCCCTCCATATAGCTTACAGCCATACACACAACTACACTTTGAAATCCCACTGTCCTTGTTGAACAGGACATAGGCCTCTGGTTTGAGGGCGTTAAGCGCTGTGAAACACAGCAGCTGTACAGCTGGCTCTAACAGATTAAAACAGTGGGCCAAATGAAAAGGGACAACCCACCACAAGAACACTGGCATTTATTGAATTTTATGTCACCATTTGTATCCAGTCTACGTGGTTCTCCGAATAAATGGGAAGCGGGACATACATTTTTGCCAGTTAGATGTTGTTGTGTCATTACTCAAACGTATCCACAAGTTTCCTAGGGCGTTGTGGGCATGTCAATTTGATCCAATCAAATCCAATGAAATCCAATGACATCCAATGAAATCGACAGGAAGTGATGCCAACAACCCCTAGGAAACTTATGGATACATTGCCAGTAGAATATTTCTAACACGCCCACATAGGGAGCACATTCACGGGGACGGTTTCTCACAATTCTTGGGGACCTCGGCACCGACAGTAGATTTTGTTGCAGCATAAATTAACAACTTTCACACTCTCACTTCACCAGGCATTACCTGGTTGTGCAGACTATCCATGCTCTGCATTTGGTTATGGATAGAGGTTGTTGTTGTTTCGTGATGTCAATCATGTCATGCACGTAGCAGAATGAGCTGTGATTGGTCTAATTTTGAGGGGACAGACATACATACAGTACATACTACTATACGTACGGATAAAGCCTGTTAAAGAGGGGGGGAGAGCAAATTTCTCTACGCCGCCGTGACACCGTGAAATGCATAAACGGCTGAAGCAAGCTCAATTGCAAGAGCACATGAGAGAGGCATAAAACACAGGTGCCTGAGGTGATACCCAAACCAATTGCCTTTCTCTCTCTCTTTCTCTGTAAAGCAATTACCGGTAATTATCAGCGCCCTCCACTTGCCTCGTCCTTAGCACCCCGTGCACGTAGCACACCTTCGCTTGCTCTCGTAAGACCATTCTTCCATTCCCATTCCTCTGTATCTACCCCTCTCACTCCCTCTCACTCTCTGCCTGCCTCCTTGCATGATGTGACACAGCAGCCGTCATCCGCCCGGAACAAAAACAGCACAGGAGGATGCTGTGGGGTGTCGCTGAGGCTGATGGGACGGCGTTGAGTGCCAGGCGCCTTCATTATTCACGCCACCCCCCCACCATCCACCTACAGCCCCCCTCCCCTCTCCCAACCACCCACCCGCCTCCTCCATCGCCGTCCTTCTCCCCTTATTTCCGTCCCTCGATCCCCTCTCTCTCTATCCCTCCTCTGTCCCTCCCGCCCACCCCCGTTGCTCTCGCAGCGTGCGGTGGATTTATCCCATTAAGACCTTTGAAGCCGATTCTACAAAATGTCTTCTAAATCCCAACAGTAATTCTGAAAAAACGTATGTTTCTATATCAGTGGTGCTCAAAAAATTTCATGTCAAGGACCCCCCAACATGATATGTATTTGGCCCGCCGACCCCCCCATCTCAAAATATTTTGTTCCAGGGACCCCCAGACGCAAAGATTTGAGTTAAAAAATGTTCCTTGAAAAGAATATATATATTTAAAGATTTGCACATATTTTCAAGTTTTTTTCAAAAATAGCAGATCTATAAGCTAAAGAAAAATAATGCTTTCTTTAGCTCAAATCAAAAAAATGACACAGATGCGCCCACAGGTCTTAATGGGTTATTAGACGGCATTACCCCGGAGGAGGCCCGGTGTTACAAAAGCCTTACATCCGAATGGACACGACAAGAAGGAAGCCAAGGAGACAGGCGGGCAAAAGGGGGATGAGAGAGGCAGGGAGGGGGCGGGGGGGAAGGAGTGATGAGAGGGAGAGAGAGAGCGAAGCAATAAATACTCTGGCGAGAGGAGGAGGAGGAGGAGGAGGAAAAAGAGAGAGATGCCTAATTTATGCTCCATCGTATACGACGGCATGAAGGACCGAAAATAGACCTGTAAGCTTATAGATCTGCTATTTTCAGTCCGAGACTGTGTCGTACGCAGATGATGTCGTGCTTGAGCAAACTGAAGACATAGTCAGAGGTATAAAGACAGGTGGCGAGGAGAGTGAAATAACCCAGCAGGAGGATCACAACACAGAGAACATGGACTGGGGGTGGGGGTGGAGGAGGGGGTTGGCTGACAGAGGAGAGATGTTACAGTAAGGAGAGGAGGAAGAGGAGGAGGAGGGGGGATACAGAGACTTAAGCCCTATATTTGTCGTTGTACGGCGAATAGCGGAAAAAATAGCTGATCTAGCGCTTAAGGTCACGACGCGTCGAGTTGTGATGTATTGTGAGCTCTTAGATCAGCTATTTTCACTATTTTTGAAGATTTCTGAATATACTTAAAATACAAAAAAGTGAAAATGTTCGATTTCTTTTTTGACTACATGCCCAAAATAGGAGAGAGAGAGAGAGAGAGAGAGAGAGAGAGAGAGAGAGAGAGAGAGAGAGAGAGAGAGAGAGAGAGAGAGAGAGAGGGATAACAGGGCTTGACAGCAGCCTGCGGTTCACATGGACCACAGGGCTGGGGATGCATTTTTTCAGAACCATCGCCTTCAACAAAGCCGAGCCAATTATGATTTAATGATACTGGGGGAAACGCATGGCTTCACTGAGGGCCGCCTCACAGATGAACAGAACAGGAGGTGTTGGCCTCTGTTCTTCACTCAATACGCTAACTAACCCTTTTACCTTCTTTCCTGTCCCACTCTCCCTCTCTCTACTATTCTTGCCTTCATTTCAGAAATTTTCGGAACCTCTCTCTATCTTTTTTTTTAACGCAGTCTCCTGGCAGTCGGGCGGGGCAGGGTGGGGCGGGGCGGGGTGGGGCAGGGAGGGCGGGGGGGCAAACGAGCCACAGCGATGTGTTCGCTACACACAGGGAAACCCCATGGGAGCGGTTGCTTAACAGGCCAGATTCATCAGCATATTGCATCATGGGAATAAACAAATATACATACAGTACAGAGTATAGGCACGCGCAAATGCTTACATACATACTGTACAGTACATTCACCCACACAGCCATGAATAGATAATACACAGAAATACACACAACAAACAAACGCACACTCATATAAACAGACACAAGCACACACATGAACACACGCAGAGCAATGGACCTCCCCCCACCCCCACCACATGGCAAGGTACAAAAGCATATAGCTGCACACACACACAGACACACACACACACACACACACACACACACACACACACACACACACACACACACACACACACACACACACACACACACACACACACACACACACGCGCGCGCACACACACACAAACACACACGCACACACACACACACGAGTCCGAACAGACATGCTGGCTGGCAAGTGGAGCGTACTGAGCAGACGGTTAATGATGACTGCGTGACAGCATGAGGCGGCCAGGGCCAGTCCATTCCTTCAGATCACAGAGGGCTGCTTGGCACAGCCTCTGCCACTCTGCAGAGATGGGCACAAATATTAATCCCCCCTTTGAGAGAGTCTGCACACACACACACACACGCACACACGCACGCGCGTGCACGTACAGTATACAAGCACATAACGCCTTAGGCAGCAGAGAAAATCTGCGCGATTTAGTATGGTGAAGGAAATGCGTGTGCATGTGCATGTGCATGTGCATGTGCGTGTGCGTGTGCGTGTGCGTGTGCGTGTGCATGTGCATGTGCATGTGCATGTGCATGTGCATGTGCTTGTGTGTGTGTGTGTGTGTGTGCGTGCGTGCGTGTGTGTGTGCGTGTGTGTGTGTGTGTGTGTGTGTGCTTGCATGCAGAGAACCACTAATAAACACATATAGGCACAACTGCATTCACACATGCATGCAAGCAAAGAAACACATACATGAACTGTCACTTACAAGCACAACCCCCCCATACACGCACACACACACACACACATGCACACACGCACACACACACACGCACGCACACGGCGATGCTATTACGCCCCCGTATTTTGCCGTCACAGACAGGAATTCAAAAAGCTCAGACAAAGACACACAAACCAAGGTCCCTTCCTAAGCTCTTCAAACCCCCCCCCTCTTCTTCACCGAGCCGCTACACGGGGCCTTTATGCAGCCGGCTTCTGGTGGCTGGCTGCTAGTACAGAGAACAAAGCCTACGCGCTCTAAGGTACGACAGTACATCGCAGAGAGGCTGACGCCGTCCAGAGCCACTCCATCGCTCTGCTCATTGTTCCGCAGACTTAGCGGGAATAGAGCGACACTAATAGAATTATATTGCTGGGAATGAGAGAGAGGGGGGGGGGCAGAGAATACGGCGTATTCATTTTTTTTTTTGGCAGCTGCTGTGCGGTGAGAGGGGTCTCCTGGATATGTGATGGACCTTTTGTTAAAGCAGTGAGCACTCAGTAAAGGCAGCAGCGCTGTGCCTGGACCCTGACACTAAATGAACCCACAGACACACAGACTGGAAGCACCGAGGGGAATAGCATCCACATCTGTGATGGTGGGGGAAGAGAGAGAGAGAGAGAGAGAGAGAGAGAGAGAGAGAGAGAGAGAGAGAGAGAGAGAGAGAGAGAAAGCGAGAGCGAGAGAAACCCCAGGCAAAGTTATTTCCAGTGCATTTTGATGCTGAGTGAGCAGCTAAAGTGGAATTTCAAAAGTGTAGACAGACAACGCGTACACGCACGCACGCACACACACACACACACACACACACACACACACACACACACACACACACACACACACACACACACACACACACACACACACACACACACACACACACACACACACACTGTGGGTGCGTGTGTGTGTGTGTGTGTGTGTGTGTGTGTGTGTGTGTGTGTGTGTGTGTGTGTGTGTGTGTGTGTGTGTGTGTGTGTGTGTGTGTGTGTGTGTGTGTGTGTGTGTACTCCCTGTGGAGGGGCTGAGGCCAGGCCAGGTCTGTCTGGAAACAGCTGGATTTGGACTACATTACTTTACATCACCCAGGCACACACTGGGGTCGGTCAGTGCAGCAACGCAATCTGTTTTTATAGTGATATGCTGAGGCTGAAGCACTGCTTCGTGTTATTAATTTTGAATGTACGCTCACAAGGACCGAGCTTACAAGATGCACTGTAATAGCTGGCTTGTAACATCATTTATTTTCTCCATTGAATTGTATTTTTTGGAAATAATGTTTATAAACCTACTACTTATTTTCTACAAACGGATCGGAACAAAGTCCTTCACATCAATTCATGCATTATCCACTATGTCCCTAAATCCCCAGAACACATTTTGTTCCCAAGGAAAAGGTGTTTCGGACTGCCTCATGAAATGATTCTCTAGTGCCATTAAGAAACCCTGACATAAAACCAAGTTTCCTCCCTTGCATTGGCAGAGAAAACCTTATGCATTAATACTATATATTTTTTCCCCTTTTTGGACGGACGGACGGACGGAACGGACGGACGGACAGGGTGCAAAACATAGTCTCGGCCACGCCTTTCGGCCGCACGGAGACAATAATATTGCGCAGCCCTATAGCGTTAAGTCATTCTGTGTAACACAGATTTTAGTTGCCTTTGGCGACACTGCTCAAAAAGGATGCTAAAGGGTCCTAGTGCCTGAGGATATTTAATTTTGGAACCTAACAAGGTTCAGAAACTATATTTATTCGTTCAAATACATTCAAATAAATAGATTTCCGCAGTGTCGGGGGCAGACACATTTATGCGGAATGGTTATTGTGAAAAATATACCAATGAAAGATAATATCAAAAAGAACTTTTGTTTAATTTTAGAAAGTTACACGGTATGACTTTAAGTCAATGCTCCTGCTGAAATCTTCTCAGGTGGCCTCCCAGGTATGCAGAGAGCCTGGAGGCAGACACACTGCTCTAGAATTACAACTGAGCCCAGGGTTGGCACCGAACCAAAGTTAATGGCAGAAAAGAGTCACAAGTCCCGCATGGTGATTTTGATGGATGGCTACATGGCACACACAATCGAGGTTTACTGTATATACTGTAACACGCACACATGCACGAAGATACAGTGTAGTTATTGTTTAGTCACAAAAAGCTCTTGTCAATACTTTTCAATGGAACAATTATAAAACCCACAGACAAAAATAGCGGAATTAGCAGATCTTCAAGCTCACAGCGCGTCGCATCACGATTCATTTACAAAAACAAAGAAAATGTATACGGAAACATGAGGATTCTGTCCGACAGCAACTATATGTGCATGGAGACACTTGCGCACGCAAACATACACACAGAATTTGTCCACTGACTTAAGGCAATAAAGTCAATCATATGTGTATACCGCATGAACACATACAATAGATACCCTTGCGTACTTGCACACACATACACATACACACACACACACACACACACATATACACAATACACAATGATCGTACACATGCACACAGTGAACCACATCTCTTAACTCAATCCTATTGCATTTGGCTCCAGCCTCTGTAACATTATACCCTGTCTTTAGGCATGTTTGTATGGGTGACTCGCCCCAAAAAGCCATCCTCCTCCTCCTCCTCCTGTGTAGCTCCATGCTACCACAGCCAAGCTAGTCAGACCAGTATGCATGACAATAGCCTCCATGGCAAAGAGGCCTCTCAGCATAGAGATCCTTCTGTTTGGTTCTATAGAAGCCCTCAGGAAGGAGGGAGATGAGAGGGAAGATCCAATTCCCCCCCCGGTCCATAATACTGACTCTCCTGTTCACTCACTACCTCCAAGCACTCACTACTCTCATATACATAGGTGGATGAGAGGCGTGCATGCGTCCGTGCATGCGTCCGTGCATGCATCCGTGCATGCGTCCGTCCGTCCGTCTGTCCATGCGTACGTGTGTGCGTGTGTGTGTACTTATTACTACTAAATTTAGTAGAATTTGAGAAACATTTTCTGGTCCTCACAATTGAAAATAGTTTTTCAATTTTTTTTTTTTATTGTTTTATGGTAAAAAAAAAATTGGGGCAGTTACTGTAGGCTTACACTTAGGAAAAGATTTATGTTGGCGTTAGGGTTAGTATTTAGGGGTTAGTCTTAAAAATGGCCAAAAACTGTAAAAAAAAATATATATTTTTAAGTCCTGAAGTCAATTCTACAAATGTCTTCTAAATCTCAACACTTTTCTGAAAAGCGTATGATTCTATATCAGTGGTGCTCAAACCTTTTCATGTCAAGGACCCCCAAAATGATATGTATTTGGCTGCGGACCCCCAGAAGCAAAGAATAGAGTTAAAAATGTTCGCTTTAAACAATATATATTGAAAGATTTGCACACATTTCACAATTTTTCAAAAATAGCCAAAGTGTAAAATAATGCTTTTTAGCTCAAACCAATAAGTGACACAGATGCGTTCCAGGTCTTAATGGGTTAATAAAATCACTGTCCTAAAATGTCGATGTCCTCACAAGTATAGTAGTACAAACATATGTGTGTGCACACACATGCACGCGCATGTGTGTGTGTGTGTGTGTGTGTGTGTGTGTGAGCAATGCCCCACGTCAGTGTCCTTGATTGCAAGTGAGCTGTGCCCCCCCGAGAGGCTTTGTGTGTGTTCCAAGCAGTGAGGCGGTAGTAGTAGGTAAGACTGGGTACATATATAGAATGCAGTCAGAGACTCCCTTTGATTGGGGCTGAAGTCATGTCTCTGCCCTTGTTGTCTTTTATGTCGGCTGCATTAGTAATAGGAGAGTAATCACAGCGGCCATTAATGTCAAGCCATTTCCTCTGCCCTTGTCATGGCGGGCCCATAGGGCAGAATTACGCTTGGCCCCTCCATCACTCACTGGACGAGAGAAAGAAGAAGATGGGGGTGAAAGGCAGCTAAAAATCTCCGCTTGCTAATGGATTTTTTTCCCTGATTTCCAGTGGCTTCGGACTCCCAGCGAATCCTCAGGGGAGATGGCGGGGCTGATAGACAGCAATGATTTGACTTCTAATGGAGAGAGAGAAGTGAACATGCTTCTCTCTGGCCACAGATGGATGCACATGAAGAGACACTGACGATACTGTAGATTTGATTTTTAATCTTTTTGTTGCTGTTGTAATCCTTCTTCACAAATAAAATGAAAAATATAAAACATAATGTGGAAAAAGAATGTGTAGTGTGCACGCAACATTTGGCACTGATCCGTCCAGAGATTTACAAGATTAGCTCCGGAAAAACACGCAGACAGACAAACAAACACACCGAACGACCCTCTTACTGTATATGCCTCCGACAGAGCCACAGCGTTAATACATATCCTCCCGCTTTTCTTTGTAAGTCTTACCTCCCACCAAAACAGGACTGGTCCTAGGAAGCTATTTGAAACAATGTGATTTACCATTGGGAAAAAACAAGGTTGTGCCGTGGTTATGTTACGACCTCGTTCTCCAAAAACGTCTTCCACATACAAAACTGTAAAACAACTGTAAAACATTATGAGGAAAACTTAAAGAAATCTGATGTTCTCATAAGCAAACAATAACCCAACCTGGTCCTACAACAATGTTTTTCACATAACGTCGTCTCGATTCCTTTTTTATCCCCATAATTACGATATCATGAAAACACTAGAAAAGAGTAATCTTTGCCAAAACAATGAAGCATGTTCTTTGTCTGAAATGTCTTGACTGTGCCTTGTGCTGTTTAAATTTCTGACTAATAAAGTATTCGATCAATCAATTTAGCTGAATGTGAATGTGAGTGGGCGAGCTCAGTGGCGCATAATGTTGCCGATGATTACCCTCTGTTGTGTGCATAGTTGTGTAGTGTGTGTACAAAGTCATTATAGGCTGCTGGCTACGGAAATAAAGACAAATGGCATATCACATATCATGCTTCAAATGGTTTAGTAGGTCCAGTCCTGTTTTGGCGAGGGGCAATGACTTTAACACCTTACAGAGTAGTAAGATATGACAAGATATGACACAGTCATATTATACCAGGTTGTGGCGGTTGAAAGTGCTCATGTGGCCTATAGTTGCTTCTTTTGGGCTTGTTTTCCCAGACCTGGTTGCTTATTTCTCTCAATAAACATGGCAACGTTGAAAGGCCAAATGTGGAACAGCGCCACAGTTCATAGAGATACATACAGTGTCCGAACACAGTATTGCGGGTCGTCTTTAGATCCCATATTCTGAGAGGACATTGAGCAGGATTTGCAACCTGGTAAAAACTGATAGGAGGTAAACCAGCAAGTCTGAACACACAGTGATCTACACCGCTTATTTGCATACCAAATTGATTTGAACTTGAACAAGTGTGGTCAGTGTGGTGGAACATGGGTTCTAACAAATGCTCAAAAACTCAAAAACGATAAATAACACAGCTTAGATAATCACATTAATCAGCTTACCCATGCGAACATTTTGATGCAAATGTATCTGTAGTGTAAAATTTGCGGTCGTAGACTGTGGTTGCAATTTTAGAAATTCCATCTGGCTCTACACCGGCGCTATTAGTGTGTAATTGCAACACATTAAAAGGAATCAAATCTTTATCTTTAACCTAGAGTGTGATAGCAAATAAATTATGAAAGATATCAAAAAAGTTAAAAGGCTCAAATTCAGTCCTAAGGGTGCTGAATGCTTTAAAGTTTAAATAGAGTAAGTAAGTTAAAGTAAGTTAAGGGATCTTGAAGTAGCGGGACTGAATAAATAATGCAAGAGAAATGGATCTGAACATTCTTCCCACTGACTGAAAAAAAGTGCTAAAAAGTTAAATATTTCAAAAAGAACGAAAATATTCAAAAAGTTTAATAGATCAATCCCCACCCTTATCAAAGAGGCTGAACATTTGAAAGTTTGAACAGAGTTTCTGAGTGAAAGTATGAAGGATTTATAGGAGTCTAGATGATGTCACTTATGTTAGCAATGCGATTATATGTATTTATGTTGTAGGTAGTGTAGCTATTGATTGTATTATTTATTACTGTACTGTCTATCTGTATGTATTTTGTTGCAATGTTGTTTGTCTCAGACCAAGGACCACAATGAAAATAAGTCGCAAACTTTTATGTGTCTGTATCCTTGACGTTTCTACGATGAACATGATGTAACATGTGTTTTTCCTGTATAACATCTAATAAAATCAAATCAAACACTTCCCTCCTAATTGTCTTCATGTTTTCATCGGAATTTAAGAGATGTCATGCTGCACAACAGTTCAACTACACGGTGCCAACGTCCACGCTTCGCTTTGCCAAGCTCAGTGGCGTGCAACGGCACGCAAGACCCGTGATTGGTCTACTTCTTCGGAGTCAATCTGTCCATGCAGTGCATACATACCTAGATGATTGCATCCATACTGTGCAGACAGACATCCCGTTCTAAAAACGGACACTACCCATTTCTTCTCATCAAAGTCACACACCTTGATTTAAAGGAGTAGTTCACCCCAAAAATGTCTTATTTTCTATCAATTACACACCCCATGAAGCATTGAATTCATAGATATTTTTTTGTTTTTGTCGCATTCCTAAGCCAATAACTTTATTACTGGCGGTAAGATGCTAATGTATCAAGTAGGAGACTCAAAGGAGACTCTTTGAATCTCCTACCGGAGATACCGCTGGTCATCAAATTATTGGATTAGGAATGCGACAAAAACTAAAACATTTGGGGGTGAACTACTCCTTTAAGGCTTTGGCCTACATAGCCATGGTGATTTAATGGCATCCCAATGCCCTGGAACTATATCAGTGTCACTTCTTGTCTGTGTTTCCGTTATTTGAGCAGTTACCTGCAGTTGCACGTGTGCCAAGGCCCAAGGTTATACATCCAATGTCTATTGCAGACAGTTCAGGTTTTGTCTTCAATGCTGCATGTAAGACAAGCGCTCACTCGGCTCTGAATCAGAACAGCATTGTTAGACCCCACAATGGATGTGCAAAACACCACTTTTACATCGTTTAAATGAACACTCTGGATTTTACTGTGCGACAGACAGTATTATACCCACCACTTTGTGTGCAGCTTTCTCTCTCTCTCTCTCTCTCTATTGCACACACACTCTCACTCGCTTTCCTTTTGTTCCTTTCCTTCAAGTATTTTAGTTTCTCTCTCTCTCTGTCTGTCTCTCTCTCTCCTCTCATTCCCTTCCTACCTCTTTTTTGTGCTGTTCTGAATCGCTCCTTTATGACTCATATACGCTGCATAGTTCAGGTTTGTCTTTTGGCAGAAGGCACCGCGGTTTTTATTTAACGGCCGACACCTAGACTCGAGAGTTTAAAACTCTAATCAGTCCTCGTAAAAATTAAAGAAACACGTTCCCCATCTCGCCAATGAAACTAAATCTCTCGATGGTGATTTCGTCTAAGGCGGGGCCTGAGAGCTATGTCTAGAATTAAGAGGTTTCCCCCCCCCCGCCCAAAATTCCTTCATGTCTGGTTTGAAATTTATTGCCGTGACAATTAGCCTGATTACACTGCTGCCGTCTGGTTAAGGAGGAGGTGGCATGCCCCCATATAACAGGATCCAACTTGTGTGCACTCCACTTGTTTGTTTCCAGTTTGTCATCACGCATGATCGCAAAAGCAGAAGAAGCCTCGAGCCTCGTGTTGTGACGTGACACTGATTTTGGCATGGAGCTTACAGAGTATGACAAACTGTATCGCCACTGTTGGGCGGATATCTTGTATCTCGAATGTATCTGCAAGCTCGCAACACGTCGCAAAGCGACACGCGCGAGGTTTCAGCTCGACAGCGATAATATGGAAGTATAATATGTAAGGTTAAAGCTTTGCTGACTGCTGCGCTTATGACACACGGTGTGAGTGCAAACAGTTTGTCATAGATACAGCATATACTGTAAACATCATATATATATACTATATATAATATCATGCATTATTCATGGCTACAATGATCGTGTAAATCACTGCTCTTTTCCAGATGCAGTGATGGATGCAACACAAGAGCACACATTGTCCCACATCGTTTGAGAGGGTATTTTCTTCATGTCTCGTTTTCTGGAGGATGTCAATGCGGGCGGGAACAGGGGACAGATGGGAGACTGCCGGGCAGCAGCGGGGTGGTATGATGGGGGTCAGCGCGCTGTGCGAGCTTCACAAAACAGCACGAGAGAGAGAGAGAGAGAGAGAGAGAGAGAGAGAGAGAGAGAGAGAGAGAGAGCCATGCAAGTGAGCACTATAACCCCCGAAATGGGTTAGTGGAGAGAGAGCCACGTGCCGAAATGGGGCCGTGAAAAAGGACAAAAACTATGAATCAGCGAGATGTGAGTGAAGGGTTTTCGGCATATCCAGTGCAGGGTTGCCAGATCTGCTTATCATAATTTCCCCGCAAGATTTTATTTGAAAATAGCCGATCTACAAGCTCACTATAGTTGTGAGCTTGTAGATCGGCTATTTTCAAATAGCTGATGTATATGTTAAAAGTACTCATGTGGCCCATAGTCGCTTCTTTTGGGCTGGTTTTCCTAGACCTGGTTGCTTGTTTCTCTCACAGAATCTGGCAACACTGATCCAGTGGTCACAGAGAGAGAGAGAGGAAGAGAGAGAGAGAGAGAGAGAGAGAGAGAGAGAGAGAGAGAGAGAGAGAGAGAGAGAGAGGGTGAAACGAGAGGAAGAGTCCAACAGGCCACCGTCGAGCTCTGCTGAGCTGTGTGTGAGTGACTGCAGCCAAGGCCCTGTGGTGGGTGGGTGGGGAACACAGACACTGTTGATAAGAAGACACAGGGCAGAGCTCTGCTACTATAAATACACACACACACACACACACACACACACACACACACACACACACACACACACACACACAAGCGTGTAGTATGTGGGGGAAACCCTGGAGCCGTGCGGTAAGCATTGGGACCAGCCCTGTTGTGGGGGGGAATTGGTGTGTGTGTGTGTGTGTGTGTGTGTGTGTGTGTGTGTGTGTGTGTGTGTGTGTGTGTGTGTGTGTGTGTGTGTGTGTGTGTGTGTGTGTGGGGGGGGGGGGGGGGAAGCGAGGTGACCGGCAAGCCGGCAACCCTTATGGTAAAGCCATTTAAGCCGGATATCTCCGGATATGTCCAAAACTGTTACTTTTCAGAATTCAAATTCAAAAGGTATCAAAAGTAGCAGATCTATAAGCTCAAAACGCGTCGCTTCGCGCCGCGTTTCGAGCTTGTGGATCTGCTACTTTTGATACGGTTTCGTGTGACGCTGTAGTGTGATGAAGTGGGGCATTAGTTTACCAAAAAAACACAATAAGTTAGAATATGGAGATAGGAAGTTTCTGCCCGACAGCAACGATATATAACGCACCGGTGTCGCGCACCAAATATTGCCGATCTACAAGCTCATAATGCGTTCCAGTGCGACATGTTATTTTGTTATTATTCACGTTAATCTGTCATTGAGAAATTATTCACGTTGTTCTGCTGTTTTCAGAGCGCAGCACCCAGCACAACACAGGATATCAGAGGCCCCTGTAGCCATTTAGAGAGCTGTTGGAAAGATGAGAATAAAAAGGAGGGAGATAAACGATGGTGAATTGAAATTAACTGCTGTGTAAGTAAAAAAAAAATGAAATAAAAAAAAGTCAACCCCCAGAAGATAAGGAAGGTAGATAAGGAGAGAGCTGTAAGCCCACTGTGTTCTTTTTTCGCTTGAATTGTTAGGATTAGGAGGTTTCACTTTCAATTAGAGCAAATGAAAAGAAATATCAGAAGTCGGGAAGGAAATATGAAGATGCAAATTTGGTACGGTTAACGCTGTCTGAATACACTGAAAAGACTTGATTTATACAGACCAGGGATTCTGCACAGCGCCAGAAACTGCCTCAAACACCTTTCAATCTGATTTAAGAGCAGACAGATCTACATGCACTGGACAGAGAAAGCAAACGAAAGAGATGAAGGCATGTAAAAAACCCTAATTTATGCTCCGTCGCAAGATGTACGTCGCGCGGCGAGTACGGCCGAGAATAGCAGACCTACAAGCTCACACGACGCGTTGCATCGTCGACGCGTTGTGTGAGCTTGTATTGTCCGCTATTCTTGGCACGCGACACTGTCCGGGCGATGAAATACGGATCGGTTCAAAGGTCACCGACGAACGCGAGATGCCTAGAAACTGGCGTATGAGTTATCCAGGACATCCAGTAGTACACAAAGCAGTAGAATATAATCAGCATCCACTTACACAGAATGAGTCACTCCTTCTATTACGTAAGCTCGAATTAAACGGGCCGACGGGGGTAAAAAGGGCAACGTCTCGCGCTTCTCCAGCTGACCTCAAGAAACGGGGGCCCCCGTTTTATTGCGGCCATTATAAACTTCGCCAATACAACAGGAAGCTCAGTGGATACACACACTAGTGGAACCTACAACCCAAAGCTGACCTTGTTAAACATTTATAAGGGCTGTCTCGGAGCATTTTTATGAGAGGGGGGGGGCTAAGGGGACGGGGACGGGGGGGGTACAGTTTTTTTTTGAGAGAGAGAGAGGACGACTGTGCAAATAAACGGCACAGCCTCCGGTACGAGACGTCCAGATTTTTCCAGGGATGTTGAGTAAATGTCTCTCTTCACAAACAGTCTCTGGAGCGGATGAAGAAGAAGAAAAAACACACATACTGGAGAGAAAAAAAGAAAAGAATTCTGTCAGAGGGAAGGAGAGAGAGAGAGAGAGAGAGAGAGAGAGACAGAGAGAGAGAGAGAGAGAGAGAGAGAGAGAGAGAGAGAGAGAGAGAGAGAGAGAGAGAGAGAGAGAGAGAGAGAGAGAGAGAGAGAACGAGCTAGTGCTTTATCTCACTTTCTTTCATTTCCAAAAAACGGAGAGGAGGGCCAGAAAAAAGGAGTGATAGCGAGAAAGGAAGAGAGAGAGACAGAGAGAGAGAAGAGAGAGAGAGACAGGAAACAACGCAAAGGGGGAAAGACTATACCAGGAGGCAAACGAGGCAACATAGTCGACGAGGACGCAAGAGAGAGAGAGATAGAACCCAGAGGGAAAGATAGACAGTGTGTGAGGCAAAATCTCTCTCTCACACACACACACACACACACACACACACACACACACACACACACACACACACACACACACACACCCAGTGGTGGAAAAAGTACTCTAATGTTTTACTTAAGTAAAAGTATCAATACTGCAATGTAGAAGCAGTCTGTTACAAGTAAAAGTCCCGAATTCAAAATGTACTTGAGTAAAAGTAGAAAAGTATTGGTATCAAAATGTACTTAAAGTACCAAAAGTAAAAGTACTAAATGTTTGAAAATAGCAGATCTACAAGCTCACAACACAACGCGTTGTGAGCTTGTAGATCGGCTATTTTCAAATAGCCTAGGTATAAAATAAGGCTTAAGTGGTTAATGTATGTTTTATAATATAATCATTTATATCCGCAAAGTAACTAGAAACTAAAGTTTTCAAATAATTGTAGTGGAGTAAAAGTACAATATTTGCCTCTGAGATGTAGCGGAGTAGAATTGGAAATACTCCAGTAAAGTAAAAGTACCTCAACGTTTTATGTACGTACAGTACTTGAGTAAATGTACTAAGTTACTTCACACCACTGCACACACCCACCCACCCCCACACACACACACACACACACACACACACACACACACACACACACACACAGACACAATCTCTCTCTCTCACTCTCTCTCTCTCAGAAAGAAGGGAGCGCTGATTATCTGACCAGATGGCAGGGGGTGACGGTAGCAGATATAGAAACATTCTGCTGTGCTGACATGAGCGTTCTGATTATAGCACTGTAAAACATATTTGGCTGAACGTGACGAGCCAATCAGATCACACATGTCAACCAGAAACAGAAGTAAACAGCCTGTCTGTCTGAGGATTAGATATTGCACAAATGCATTGATTGGTTGCTTGTTGCGCAATATGTTCAATGAGGTTAAAGGGGAATCGATCAATAGCACTGGCATTTCACCCATTAAGACCTGGAACGCATCTGTGTCATTTTTTTATTTGAGCTAAAAAAGCATTATTTTACACTTTGGTTATTCAAAAATAGCAGATATACAAGCTTGTAGATCTGCTATTTTTGAAAAATTGTGAAAATGTGTACAAATCTTTGAATATATATTATTTTAAAGCAAACATTTTGAACTCTATTCTTTGCTTCTGGGGGTCCCTGGAACAAAACATTTTGAGATGAGGGTCGGCGGCCAAAAACATATCATTTTGTGGGTCCTTGACATGAAAAGGTTTGAGCACTGATATAGAAACATATGTTTTTTCAGAATACTGTTGGGATTTAGAACATTTGTAGAATCGGCTTCAGGTCTTAATGGGTTAAAATTGGGCAGAGATCAACTGTGAATGTGTATGTGTTGCATATCCACATTCAACCTGGAATCCCTATTTTGGGCAAATACATTTTACTCCCCCCCCCCAAAAAAATCTTCCAAAAACAAGCTCACAGATTGTAGATCGGCTAATTTCGCTATTTGTCATACGGCTAAGTATATAGGGCTTAAGTAAATATAGTAATGGAGAGTAGGCTACTGTGAAATTCTGGGCACCGTGGCAATATATCACACTATGCCTCCAATATTTATCAAACAATAAAAGCTATATCCGTGGTATCTAGGGGGGCCCCCATCATCCCAGGGTCCGAGGAAGTATATCCAGCCCTGAATGTAGTGTACCATGAATCATACCTTCAGAGACATTCAACAGGAGAACATTTTGGTGGCGATTTTGTGGGAAATAAAAAACTGCCGCTAATTTCCTTGGATGTTGTCACACATTTTTCCAACAGCAGAACCCAAGAACCTCACACATAATGTCCCAGTTTCTCTCACCCTGAATAACAACTGACTTGAAATGTAGCTGACTATGGCTCGTAACATTGAAGTTGAGGTATGCATAATGACAAACAGATACACTCATACACACACAAGGCTAATTCAGAGTATTCATTTAACTCTGAGAGTTAAAGGAAATGTACCCATAATGGTACATTTTTACACTCTTTGTTAAATGAATACTCCATATTTTACTGTGTATCCACACAAAATAAAATATTATGACTTTTACTCATTTATACAAATCACATGCAGCCCGTCTTTTACCGCACAGCTCTGCAATGTATTGAGGCCTGTCTTTGCGCACAATGTATTTAATGTTTTCTTTCTTGCTGAAAACATCAAAGCCTGCTCCCTACAGCCCCCCCCCCCCCCCCCCCTTCCGCTTATTTACATATATTACAACCTGTACAGACAAAACATTATATTTAAGCGACAGCCCCCTTTTTTTCAATAGGAGATAGCTGCATGTCTAAGCGGCCACCTTGGCCGAGTTGTCCATGTTAATGTGAATCAGGGGAGGTCTTGTGGAAATTAAAAGTAAATATACCGTTCTATTCCAGGCCCCGTGCTTATGATTTCACAAGGGCCATTAGTTTGAATGATGAGTCGTGCCCGCCCCTGGGCTCGGCCTTGCGGAAGCTAACTCTCGTGCTTTGGACAAGAAGGGCACGTAGATTCCAAAGCTCGTATTTGAATAAGCTCTGGACAAACACACTATAAATGTTCTACCCTCCCTCCCGCCCCCGCCTCCGCCTCCACCCCAACCCACCCCACACCCCACCCCACCCACCGCCACCACTATTAGCCCCCACTACCACCATTATACCATCACAGCCCCTGCCACCTCCCCAGTCCCCACCCTGTGGTCGAAAACCAGAATTAACCACATAATAAACCCTAGCATCTCTATTCTGGGGCATGTCATAATAGGCAAACATTCAGCGTAAATAGCTAATCTAACCAGCTCACAAACGCACCGCAGCTTGTAAATCAGCTATTTTTAGGCCGAGAGATCTGGTGTAGAGGGAAAACAAAGTATAGGCCCCTGTCAACTGAAGTATATAGGGTTTAAGTGGTTATAACTCATTCATTCAGTCATTTCAAGATTTCTTTGGCTATTCAAAAATAGCAGATATACGAGTGCTATGAGCTTGTAGATCTGCTATTTTTTGATTTTTTTTTTAAATTAGTGCAAATCTTTTAATTTATATATTTTTGAAGCGAACATCTGTAACTCAAATCTTTGCTTCTTTGGGCCGCTGGAACCAGAGTAAAAAATGTTAAAAATGTTCGCTTTAAAACATATACATATATTCAAAGATTTACACACATTTTCCACGATTTTTCAAAAAATAGCTGATCTACAATCTCATGAGCTTGTATGTCTGCTATTTTTTGAATAGCCAAAGCAGTCTAAAGTGACACAGGTGCGTTTACCGGATTGAATGGCTTTAAGTGGTTAACTGCACACACAACATCACAACAACAGTTAGGTAAGCGCTCATTCCTCACGGAACTAATCCGGGGTCGTTTTGCCAAGCGGCTCTCTTCCTCGCTTAGGCCTAACAATACTGAAGTCACTTTTTTTTTTCTCTCCTTCCCTTCCACGAACAACAAATCATAATCCTTCAGTGAGGCCTGCCATATGCTCTGTTCTTTATCCTCTCTCTTTACTCCAGACTCACGCCAACATAAATAATCCTTCTGATAGAAGAGCAGAGGACCTTATATAGGGCTGTACAGGCAAAAAGGAAAAAGAATGCACATGAAAGTATCCTACAATACAGATATTACACGCACACGCACATAAGAGGGCCAATAAGAAGTAGGCCATTCTATCTAGGGCTATTATGCCATTTAAGAAGAGATGCAATCAAAGTAGAACAAATGATAGGGTTCTCGTCACTTTGAGGGCGAGCGCTGTCATGAAGGACTGTAGTAAAACGTGGGCTCTTTCACTGTGAAGCACATCCTGTCCAATGAATCCATTGTGTTTCAATGCGAGGAGGTGTCTGAGGAAAACAATTCATGTCGAGACATGGGTGTTGTGGGAGGCTTAGAGAAGAAGAAAAAAAGAATCCGAGGGCGGTTACATCACTTGTTATGACTACGTGTCGTCCTTCCCTCGCTCTGGAGAGGAGAGGAGCGAGCGGAGAGAGGAATGAAAGGTCAAGGGAGAGAACGAGGGAAAAAGTGAATGAAAGTGAGGTGGGTGTTTGCAGCAGGCCATACAGTACAGTACAGTACAGTAGACCATTGGTTCTCAAAGTGGGGTCCGGGGACCCCAAGGGGTACTTGAGGGGGTTCCAGGGGGTCCCCAGCTAAACGATGGATAGGAACCAAATGGACCTTTATGGGTCTGTAACTCTGAGAGTGTACAAATGGAACCAAATGGACCCTAACGGGTCCATTTGGTTCCATTTGTACACTCTCAGAGTTAAATTCACATTGATTTTACAATATAAATTGGGGTCCCAGAGATAGAAATACCATTAAATGGGGGTCCGTAGCCTAATGCATGTCAAACTGGGGGTCCTTGAAATTAAAATGGCTGAGAATCACTGCCAGAGCCGTAAAAATAATCTTCTCTTATGGGAGTCCCTGGCTTGTCTTTTCAAATGGGGGTCCGCGGGCTAATAAGTGTCAATTTGGGGGTCCTTGACATGAAAAAGTTTGAGAACCACTGCCGCAGACAGAGTCGTCAGACTCGCTGACAGAGTCGGCAGTTTGAACGGCTACCGTTCCGCCGTGAAAACCCAAGTTCCCCTTCTGCCAATTAGCTAATTAACATATTATTAATATATGCAAAACGAACGACACCCCCTCACAAGAAGAAAAAACGCATGCCCAAATTCTGCCCTTCGGAGTGTTGTCGGTCTTCAGGGGGAGATGAGGAAAAAAATCCTAATTAGGCCAACTGTCCATCTGCTGAGAGAGAGAGAGGAGGGGGGGGGGGGGGTTGTAATGGGAGGCAAGGTGAAGAAATGAGATAAAAGCCTTATTTTTTTTAAAAAGAGCGAAAAACAGAGACGAAAACGTGACACCCCGAAGGCCTTTCTAGTGCTATAATTAAACCTGACAATCAGGAATGTGGAATGTCGGGGAGAGCGATGGCTCGAACACGTTTTTTTTCACCTACTGCTTCATTATGGACCTAATGAGCCCCTCGAGGTGTTTTCCTCTGACACTAACTACAGCTTATAAAACGGATCAGATTCCTCTACCACCGGGGAGACGGTGTGCGAAGAAGAAGAAGCTCGTGGGAACTTTAATGGCCGCCGAAGGTGAAGACAGAAGAAAGACAGGAGAAAGGGGATGATCAGAGCGAAAGACCTCGAGTGCGCCCTCCCCGCCCCCCCCCCCCCCCCCCCCCCCAAACACCCCATGTACAGTCAAATGGCAGAGGCTTCTGTTGAAGAACAAAGTGAGCCGTCTCGACTCTTGGGGGGGGATGGGGAGGGGGGTGGGGGGTCGACAAGTACACAATTCAGTGTGCCATAGAGCGAGGGCACTCTTGTTTCTCAAGGCCACCTTAATTCTTTAGAGATAACTGCATTTAACCGGACTGAACTAAAGTGATGTTACTCTAATGGCGATACGCTCAGGGGAAATGGGCCTCTCTCTCTCTGCCCATGTACAAGAATATGAACTGCAGTGTAGAGGGTTTTTTCAGTCTCGGGGATGATCAGGTTGCAGAAGCTTGCTTCAGCATGAGGAGGTGGTGATACTTCCACAGAACAGAAGAACATCTGACGATAAGTAATGGAGCCCACATGAGATCTTCTCGTCCTCATTAAACATGGAAGAAAAGGTGTCGTCCCAGCCCGGAGTATACACTCACACAATGCCTCCGATATCAGCAGCATCAGGACCTGTTAAGGCCTGGTACAGTACGTGCTGCCTGTTTCCCATCTTTTTGTACAGACACAATCTCTTATGAAACTGCAGGACAAAATGTGCTACAGTTTTTCACATTTTCTCGTTCTGCTTGAAATCGGTAGCGGACTGCAAAGCACCATAAAGCATTCACCGTTCATACATTGACCAATAAGCAAGGAAAACATTATTAAGCTGCCAGATTCTGTTATGGCCTCTGATGTGATGCTCAAGGCGTGTGATGGCTTTGGCCACAAATGAGCACGTTGGCGAGGATGAGGGCCAGACCAGACAAATCAATGCCTGATGTCCATCTCAGACGAAGGAGGCATCAAGATGCGTTACATTCAGACTGATGCGGTAATGGCATGCTCTGAGTGACAGCTCCTTCAAAGCAAAGAGACAAGATGACAGATGCTATCATCTTCTCGCACTCACACACAATAGACGGCTCTCTCAGGAGCCACAGCGAGTCGGATGATGAGGTGTGTGTGAGTACGTGTGTGTGTGTGTGTGTGTGTGTGTGTGTGTTCCTGACACACAGTATAGATATGTCAAATTGGGGACAGAATTGGTGTTTCCCCGATTCAATTTAGCTGACGTTTTCATATGGTTGGGGGTGGGGATAGGGTTGGGGTTGGGGCAGTGTTGATTTCGTCGACTAAAACCATGACGAAAAATGTTCGTCGACCACCTTTTTCTCACCGACAAAAAACAAATAAAAATGAAGCTATGATGACTAAAACTAAGACTAAATATATTGACAATTTTGTCAACAAATAGAAACTAGACAAAAAATGTAGTGGAGAAGAAATCCAGTAGAACTAAAAGACAAGTCATTTTATGTGTGGTTGGGCTCGGGTGTTGCGCTCTGAAAATAGCAGATCTACAAGCTCACAACGCGTCGCACTGCGACGCGTTGTGAGCTTGTAGATCGGCTATTTTCAGCATGCAACCAAGTGTAAAATCAGCCATTACGACGCCATCAAGGCACCGCCAAAATACATTTTAGTCGACTAAATCAACTGTAGATTTAGTCGCCTAAAACTAGACTAAAACTAAAACATTTCAGATGACTAAAATATGACTAAAACTAAATGGATTTTTTTTTCAAAAGACTATGACTAAAACTAAATAAAAAATGTTCTGTCAAAATCGACACTGGGTTGGGGGTTGGGGGTTAGGGTGTGTTTGTGCCTTCTGAAGGCGCTATCAAGTTTGTTTGTTTTTTCTCAAGGAATGTTTATCAGGGGTTGTTAAGGGAATAAATTGTGGCAATGATGATTATGATGATGATGATGGATCTGGAACCCAATTCTGCCCCAAGGACTACACTGTAATGTCACCACAACATACAAATTAATTGTGTGTGTGTGTGTGTGTGTGTGTGTGTGTGTGTGTGTGTGTGTGTGTGTGTGTGTGTGTGTGTGTGTGTGTGTGTGTGTGTGTGTGTGTGTACAGTATCTTTAGAGGAATTTTTGCAAGGGCTTTGATATGCAGATCGGACGCTTGGCCTGTCATATCCCTGTTGGCTGCAACACAGCGTTATCATCCATAAAGCAGAGCTGATAACATTCACCTGAAGGGGGAGAGTTGACTGATAATATCATAAAGACATCCATGCTCCTCCTGGAAGGCTCGAGGACGTTATGCATGCGACTCATGACATCTTACCAAATCACCACTGAATGGTATGACACGCGCGTGCAAGCACGTGCACACACGTGCTTAAAAGTGTGCACGTGGCTTGCAAGGATGCACGCACAAACGCGAGGAGTGGCTGCCTCCCATCTCCTGGGTGGCTGATAATATTATGACAGTCCTCTCTATGCCCTGCTTTCGGGGGGTGGCAGTGGCACGCACCCGTGCGCACGCATGCACGCACGCGCACACACATTTGAGGTGACAGGGAGTCAGGAAAGAGGAAGTTGCAGCACCAGTGGATGCCAGTATTGGTTACGTTTGTAGACTCTCTGGGTTACAAATGAATAAATTAACACTGAGAAAACCAAAGAGAATACTGTAATAAAATTGAAGAGAAATTGTGATCGTCAACATCCAACTTAGACAACAACAACAACAACAGTGATTCACACTGGCAACTATGTTGCATTGAATTACGGAGAAAAACAAACAATGCGTTCGTTCCTTCTAGTGTCCACATTAAACATATCAGCATCTCTGTATCACTGATGAATAAGGATGCCTTTATGCCCACAGTGCATTAAGAGATTATTATAGTATGCTACAGGCTCATATTTCTTCCACAGAACCCGCGCGCACACACCCCACACGCACCACACACACACACACACACACACACACACACACACACACACACACACACACACACACACACACACACACACACACACACACACACACACACACACACACACACACACACTTACATAAGCCCTTGCCTTTGAGATAGCATGTGCCTCTATAAGATAGTGGACCATAGGCATGTACTGACTTACTGCCCATTACCAGCACAGCTTTAGGCCCATATTAAGAGATTAGCATCACAGCGGGCTCCCTTCTCTAAGCCTTATTTTTTTTACTTTTTTTCTATAGCACCCCACCATTAAGTTAATAACGGTTGTATACAGCATACTGCACTCAGGTCAACAGCTTCATACAGTAGACACATAGCAGTCCACAGATCTATATGACATTTTGTACAGTAAATGATATCTCCGGGGCACCCATAGTCAGTAGTAGACACAAGTACTTTATTTTTTAATATTTGTATTGATATAATTTAGCTAACACTATTTCTTTCATGGTAAGTTGAGATGGGAAAAATGTTTTTGGCATTGTTCCTTCTGCTACAGTACATCTACTAGTTTATGTTTAATGAAGTAAATGTCATTTCTCAGCAGTGTGTTAATACATCATGCAACCAATAACTTTCAATGATACTATACCAAATACACACAATAATAAGTGAGTTCCAGAGTACCCAAAATTCATCATAAATGGAATTCTTCAAAAAACACATCTCATCCTATCCACAGAACTGCAACTATGATGCAAGCAAAGAGTTTGAAAGGATGCTCAGACGCGTGTTTCACTTTCATGCCTGCAATCATCTTGTCCGACAGAGTAGGTGCCATCATATCTTTATAGCTTTTAGCATCACATTCTTCCTTTGTTGTTTTTTCCAACAGTCCTGAAGCTCCCTGTGTGCCTTAAAACATCAAACCATCTGTGATATTCTGTTCTTAAATGGCATGAACTGAGCGAGTCTAGCAGGGGTCCCCTAACGTTTCCAAGCCAATGGCTCCCAAATAGTCATAGCCTCTGGCCTTTTCCGAAATGGTAAAAAGAAAAACATATAGCCTACAAAGCTTTTTACAATAATGACAAGCCCAAAATATTTCACGCCAGAAAGTGGTTAAACTGGCCTAATAATCTTATGAGTTGAAAAAAGAAAGAAAAGGTTTTCTGGGCCAGGGCCGTAGCTTGTCGGTCCAGGCACCCTAGGCTGCAATGCCAGCCTGACAGCGTGTCGCGGGTTCGACTCCCGTTCCCGACGACCTTTGCTGCGTGTCACCCCCCCATCTCTCTCCCCATTTCCTGTCAGCCTACTTTCCCTATCCCTCTCTAAATAAAGGCATAAAAAGCCCCAAAAAAAATCTTAAAAGAAAAGGTTTTCTGTTTTTCTTTTTGCATTCCTCCTCACCCAAAAAAACAGCATAACGGCAAATTAGTATTGCTTTCTATTCAATAACTGTTCTGCAAGTCAAGCTTGTTTTAATCTAGTTCAAACATAAAGTAAAACGTATATTTTTCCATTTTCTACGTTCTCTCACGTGCCACCTGTAATACAGTACCCTCTCACACACTAACTGTACCCCTAGGGGTACACGTTGTACCCCATTTGAGAGACAGTGGTGTTGTACAGTACGATGCCAGCAGTACGCGCCACAGACTCTCCACACACAGAGACAGCGGTATAAAGGGGTCAGATGACGGCGCCTTGGGGCTCAAACATGACCATGTGCATCAGTGCGGCTCGCTGCACACTGAAAAACATGTGTTGGACCACTGATGCCCTTCATGTACTGTATATGGTGTGACTGTCAAAAGGATGGTGTGGGGGCGTACTGTATATATGTGTGTGTGTGTGTGTGTGTGTGTGTGTGTGTGTGTGTGTGTGTGTGTGTGTGTGTGTGTGTGTGTGTGTGTGTGTGTGTGTGTGTGTGTGTGTGTGTGTGTGTGTGTGTGTGTGTGTGTGTGTGTGTGTGTGTGTGTGTGTGTGTGTGTGTGTGTGTGTGTGTGTGTGTGTGCAGTGCATGCCTTTATGCTATGTGTGTGTGCCTGTGTGCCTGTGTGCGTGTGCGCGTGCGATGTAGCCTCCGTTAGCATGTTAGCTTCCGTCCGTGCGTGTGCGTGCGTACAATTCAACATTTACATGCATGGCTGTGTGCATGTACAATACACCCCCATTTTCTTTTTTTCTAATTTAGCCTCTAACAACATTGTTTTAAATTAATTAATGTTTCTCTACAAACTCCACTGAATCGAACAATACCCGGAGGAGGCAATTATTACATGAAGAGAAATGGTCCAAAAAAATCTTAAGAGGGAATTTGGCGGCCAGCACCGGGTCTAAAGTGCTGCGGCTGAATCATATGATCTCCACCGCGCCTTTAACGACTGATCAATTATTCACATGTTCCCTCTGCTTAATAAATGAACAGAGTCACGCGACCGAACAGAGACCTTCATTCACTGTGATTGCAGCGTTGCACCGTACTAATAATATAATATTCTGAAAACAATATTCTGGGGGCAAAGCGGTAAATGGGCGGTTAGCAGGGTGCCGACCACATAACCCATTAAGACCTGAGGCAGATCCTACAAATGCCCTCTAAATCAGCAGTTCGCACACATTCAAGATTCACGATTTTTCCAAAAATGTTCAAAAATAGCAGAAGTACAAGCTCGCAGTGAGGCCCGAAGTGACACGCTGTGAGCTTGCAGATCTGCTATGTTTGAATAGGCAACGCAAAAAAAATCTAAAATGACACCGACAGGCTTTCCCCGGTTTTAATGGGATAAACACAACGTCCACGGATCGATTCCGGCTGGAAACCGGTGCTGCATCTCAGTCAATTCCCGTCTCCCAACACTGTCCTGTCTAAATGAAGCAAGAAAAAAAACATCTTTATGAAAACAACACTCCCAATATTCCTGTCTTTATTTGATTTTGCATATGTATGCAACATATCCCATTCATATAAAGTCAGATATCTTGATACGATAATACGACGGTATTAACCAATATACTGACGTCACGTGTGTATTCTCTCTACTGTTGGATTCTGTGAACGGTAAAGCTCTGTTTCCATGGTAAAATTTTGAATGTTCAGTTTTGAACGTCAACATGTATGAAGATATGTTTGTAATCAGGAAATGAATGAAAATGTACTGTACAGTGTATAAACCTTAAGCTTAAGCCCTCCTGTATGTATAAACCTTTTTACTGGGAAACAAGCTCGTATCCACAACAATGGAAAGGAAAATCATTTGATTTTCGTATTTTTTGTCTCATCTGTTTATGAAAGTAGGTAGCTGATATATTGCACTTTTACCTTAGCGCTAGGTATACTCTTAGTTGCTTGTTTTAGAAGAAAATGCACTTAAGACTTCTGGTGATTAGTAGTTTCCTTGCCTACCTATGTTGAATGCACTTACTGTATGGTAAGTCGCTTTGGATAAAAGCGTCTGCTAAATGACTGTAATGTAATGTAATGTAAAAAAGAATATATATTCAGTTTTGAACGTCAACATGTATGGAGATACAGTATGTTTGTAATCAGGAAATGAATGAAAATGTACAATAAATATAAACCTTAAGCTTAAGCCCTACTGTATGTATAAACCATTTTTACTGGGAAACAAGCTCGTATCCACAACAATCTATTCATGGCACCGTCCGCACGCCCCGGGAATTTCATTGATCTGAACAAATACACGGTAATGTATGCTATGAGCGCTGGGATTAATAACTTGAATGCAATGCACTACAGAATATACCCAATTATTCTTGAGGTAACACAGAAATGGCTCACGTCAGGGCTGAGTGTAACTAGGTTCGGCAACCATCACCACAACAAATGTCTCCTAAATCCCAACAGTATTCTGAAAAAACATGTTTCTATATCAGTGGTTCTCAATCTTTTTCATGTCAAGGACCCCCAAAATGTATTTGGCCGCCGACCCCCATCTCAAAATATTTTGTTCCAGGGACCCCCAGAAGCAAAGATTTGAGTTACAAATGTTCGCTTTAAAATAATGTATATTGAAATATTTGCACATATTTTCACTATTTAAAAAAAATAGCAGATCTACAAGCTCGTAGTGCGGCACTCGGTGCCGCGCTATGAGCTTGTATATCTGCTATTTTTGAATAGCCAAAGTGTAAAATAAAGCATTTTTTAGCTCAAATCAAAAAGTGACACAGATGCGTTCCAGATATTTATTGGCTTTGGTTTGAGGGGTACTTCGCAACAGTACTGCCCCCCCGAGCCCCCCCACTCTGTCGTTGCATTTTGCACTGTGCCCCGACTGCCCGTGTTTCCTCTATTTTCCAAGCGGGCCTGCACTCATCACATGTGCTCTGAATGACTTGTCCCGGAGCCATTCACATCTTTTATTTCCTGACTCAAAGTCAAAGCGCAGGCACGGAGGACCTTGTGAATATAGTATCACACAATAAACAGGGCACAACACAGAAGTGTGCGCCCATGAGCGCAATTACACACATGGACACACACACACACACACACACACACAAACAGTTCACAAGTACTTTATTTTTAATATTTGTATTGATATAATTTAGCTAACACTATTTCTTTCATGGTAAGTTGAGATGGGAAACATTTTTTTGGCATTGTTCCTTCTGCTACAGTACATCTACTAGTTTGTTTGTGTTTAATGAAGTAAATGTCATTTCTCAGCAGTGTGTTAATACATCCTGCAACCAATAACTTTCGCTGATACTATACCAAATACACACAATAAGTGAGTTCCAGACTACCCAAAATTCATCAGAAATGGAATTCTTCAAAAACACATCTCATCCTATCCACAGAACTGCAACTATGATGCAAGCAAAGAGTTTGAAAGGATGCTCAGACGTGTTTCACTTTCATGCCTGCAATCATCTTGTCCGACAGAGTAGGTGCCATCATATCTTTATAGCTTTTAGCATCACATTGGGCGGGAAGAGATCCAGTAGAACTAAAAGACCAGTCATTTTATGTTTGGTTGCACTCGGGTATTGCGCTCTGAAAATAGCTGATCTATAAGCTCACAACGTTTTGCGTGTGCGAGCGTGTGCGAGTTTGGCGTTTTGCGTGTGCGAGCTTGTAGATCAGCTACGCACACGCACACGCACACACACACACACACACACACACACACACACACACACACACACACACACACGCAGATACATGATACATGCATGCGCAAACAGACTGCTTGTGCCCCCATACAGTACGTGTACAAAATAACACAAATACAGTACACACGCATATGATCAACAAACACACACACACACACACACACACACACACACACACACACACACACACACACACACACACACACACACACACACACACACACACACACACAACACATCCAAAATACACACATAAATGGAACAATGGGTAATGGAGACTGGAGAGAGAGCAAGAGAGCGCAGCAGAGAGCAAGGTTGGTTGTCCACCGAGAAGTTATATTTGTTTGACATCCTCATCTCCCTGAGCTTTGACAACAGACGAGCAGAGCCCGCAGACAATCGCTGCCATTGTACTCCTCTTTTCATCTATTTCCCTTTTGTTCCATCTCTCTACCATTCGGGGACAATCCGTGCCGCCATAAGCAAAGATAATAGGATTGTTTTTTTTGTTCATGCGTGCCCTGCCCTTTTCACACAAAGTTTCCTTTACTCTCATTCTCCATCACCTCCCAAGACTGATGTGTGTGTGAGCATAAAAGGCAAATGATGGAAGGGCGGGGGGGGCAGCTGTAATGCTGCAAATTTACCCCATTAAAATTTTCATGTTTAATGCGAGGCGTGTTTTCCTCGGGGCCGTTATTTGTGCAGCTGTCACCGCATTATCGACACAAACGAGGCGACATTATTTGCCTGTTCGTCTCTCGGCGCCCAGATGTGTCAATCAACCCAGTACTCAAGGGACCCCCCCCCAACTCAGCGTTGGCCGGATATAGATTTTGTTCAGTAGACAGAGAGAGAGAGAAGGAGAGGGAGGAGGAGACAATAACAGATAGCTCACACAGGGGCACATTTTGGATTGATGTTCCGTGTGACTCAGCCATCGGCCCCCCCTCTCTGATTGACAAGCAATACAATTAGGAAGGAGCGAGAGAGGAGGAAACGGAAGCTTGTTATAGCGCTCATCATCACTCCCGATCCTCCCAGACCACCCTCTCTCTGGTCTCTCCACTCATCAGCCTAATGGCTTCTCTCTCTCTGTGCGCTTCCAGACTAATTTCAATGCACATACAGTATGACGTTCACACCAATACAAAGGCCAGGATAATGACACCAGACAGACAGGCAGATGTGCAACAGAAAAACAAACGGACAAAGAGACAAGAGGGAGGGAGGGAAAGGGTGAGGGAGAGAGTGAGAGTGAAAGAAAAGCGACTGACTAAGAAAGTGAGACAGACAGACAGACAGACATGCAAACTGGGGCAGCAAAACAGGCAGCATTTCAGTCAGCACTGCGCCGTTGCCCAAGCCAAGATACCCATGTTCAAAGCCAAGCTGTGAACTTCAAAATATAGTGTATCTGTGACACAAAAATGTTCAGTGCAAGTGCCAAAATAATAAGAAACCTATATGGCTGTGAGTCACCAAAAAGCATTTTCTTACAGTAGGTATGGAGGCGAGGTTTGATGTGAATATTTGTAACCATGATGATTCAAAGCAGAGATTCTTACCACAGTACCAGACAAAGGCCCAATTTCAGAACTCAACCTTAACCCATTAAGACCTGAAGCCGATTCTACAAATGTCTTCTAAATCCCAACAGTATTCTGAAAAACATATGTTTCTATATCAGTGCTGCTCAAACTTTTTCATGTCAAGGACCCTCAAAATTATATGTATTTGGCCGTGGACCCACATCTCAAAATATTTTGTTCCAGGGACCCCCCAGATGCAAAGATTTGAGTTAAAGATGTTCACTTTAAAAATATATATATATTCAAAGATTTGCACACTTTCACTCTGTGCCGCGTTACGAGCTTGTAGATCTGCTATTTTTGAATAGCCCAACGAAATCTAAAAATGACACGCAGATGCGTTCCCGTGGCCTGAATGAGCTTAAGATTTGAGGTGAATATTTTTCTACCCATGATGATTCAGAGCAGAGATTCTGACCACAGCACCAGACAAAAGGCCCAATTTCAGAACTCAAACCTTAAGCAATAATAGGTTGAGGGGGCAGCGGAGATGATGAGGAAAAGGTTATAGGCTGAGTCACCTATAAACCTCATCCAAATTGAACGGCACTTGTTGTGACGGGTAGGCTAAACTGTAGCGCTGTTTTTGGTCTCTCTATCCACACAAGGGGTTGAGGGTGTGAGCTTGTATTTTTCTGAAAGTGTTACCTCATAAAGGTTATCCGGTCTCATAAAGCCCCCGTCTTTATACCAAGACGGGGCTCAGCTGGAAAAAGGCTTGTGTTAAGAGTAGGTTTAAAGGACCATACCGGTGGTCTGGCATGTTGAGCACATTCACTGTGACTCACAATGTACTCAACATTACAGGCGACTATTTTCCAAAGCATGCCGTGGTTAGTTTGATTTTGGAGGAAGCCATTGGAATCAATTCATCTCAGTACGGTATGATAATGAACTCGCAGAGACTTGAAACTTGCTTGAGAATAGGTAATCCTACATATCCAATTTCATCGCATGGTTGTAATTTTGGTAAAGTTACATTATCTTAGCATTCTTGATATATTTGAAAGTGCAGATTGATTTGAAACATGTAGTAAAAACAGAACACATGAGATCCTCCATGATTAAGCGTGCAATGAACAACATCGACTCAATTATACAAGTTAGTTCGGTAATGTCATAAAGATGTTGGATTTTTTTTAAACACGCACATAATCTAACAAAGGCATTAACAGGAAAGTGCCACAGAGATTCTCAAAGTGGGGTCCAGGGACCCCCAGGGGTTCTTGAGGGGGCTCAAGGGGGTCCCCAGCAAGATGAGGTATAGCTGAAACATTTAAGCTCCTATTTTATTTTTTAGCTATTCAAAATTAGCCGAAATTAGCTAATTTCGAAAAATGTTGACACATTTTCGATACACGTTGACAAATCTTCTCTGGCACAAAATCTCTTCATATTGGGGTCCGTACGCCAAATACACATCAAATTGGAGGTCTGTGACATGAAAATGTTTGAGAATTGCTGATGTACGACATACTGTACGGCCAAAGCTGTTGTATTGATGCTGATATGGTCCTTTAAATGCACATCCCATTTGTCCTAAGCTTTGTGAATAATTCATTCATTCATAATTCAACAACTTATGAACATATTTTCCACCCGCCCCCCTTGCTAATGTGCCAATAAACCCAATGTCTGACCCTGCTCTTCATACAGCATGTAGTGTACTGTAGATGACTGACAGGATCGGTAACATACAGCCCCCACCTCTCTTAAAGCACAAACCTGCCCACAGTGAACAGAACAGGACCACTGACCAGAGACTGTCATCGTCACTTCTCTCTCTTCTCCCTCTCGCTCTCTCTCTCCACAAAAGAAGAGCGAGGAGTGGAGAAGAAGAGGAGAAGCAGGATAGCCAAAAGGATCAATACGGCACAGCCTGCTATTGGATTTCTGCAGCTGTGCCATTCAGCAAAAGAGTGAGAAACACACAGAGAGAGGAGAGAGAGAGAAAGTGACAAACTCAGAGAAAAAGAGAGTAGAAATAGTGATAGCGAGACAGCCGGAGAGAGAGAGAGGGGAAAAGTGTGAGACTGTGATGGGAGAAAGAGAGAGAAGATAAAGGAAGCGAGACGGATGGGGGGGAGGGTTGCCAGATCTGCTTATTATAATTCCCCCGCAAGATTTTATTTGAAAATAGCCGATCTACAAGCGCACGACGCGTCGCATCGCGACGCCTTGTGAGCTTGTAGATCTGCTATTTTCAAATTGGAAATAATAATAATAATAATAATTGGTTTTCCTAGACCTGGTTGCTTGTTTCTCAACTTGTTGCTTGTTTCTCTCACAGAATCTGGCAACACTGGATGGGAGGGGGGCGGGGGAAAGAGCAACTGAAGGGGAACAGGTTCCTTTCTATGGAAGGTGGCCGTGGTGTTACACGGCCAATGGTTATACTCTATACATGCCCACCACCCTGCACTGGCTGCCTTCCTGCCCCCCTGTCTGTCCGTCCGCCTGCCTGATTGCCTGGTACGCATTTTGTGTTAAGAGTTTGAGAGGAGCAAGCGCATGAGAGGAGCACACAGGCTGGGAGAAGTGTTTGATCTCCCCGGCCCCCTGCCTCTTTGATGCACCAAGTGGAAACACACTGCAGACTGGAGGAACGGAGAGAGGGTAGATAGTGCGTGTGTGTGCGTGTGTGTGCGTGTGCGCGTGTGTGCGTGCATCTGGACTCAGCTACGGAATTAATTAATATGAAGTGTGCGACGATGACTATGCAAATCCGTCAAGACTTTGCCTGCAGTCCACACTGAGAATATCGTACATACAGTATACATCCCAGCATGGGCTGGGTAAAATATTAAGGGTATCCAGACATGATGAAGGCTCAAAATCCTTCCTGAACTCACCCGCATGAGGATTAATGGAACATCTGAGCCGCAAAAAAAAGCCTCATGTCCAGCCATGTCACCGTGGGGTTTTCCACAAATTATGACATTTTAAGGTTCACTCTGGGGTCCGACATAGCGGGCGGAATGCTAAGATAATCCAGTATTCAAACGGTGCAGAGCTGACAACTCCTTCTGTATCCTACAGTTTCTTCTCTTCTTGCATGGTCTACATGTCTTCAGTTCACCTCTCTAAACGTCTCTCTTCTTTAGTCCTTGCACCTCACCTCTCTCCTCTCCGATTTCCTACATCCACCTTCGTCATTGACCTGTCTTACTGACCGAGTTAACGTTTTTGGGGGGTTGTGATGAAACTCAGGGTTATTTTTCTACGATGTGTAGCTTGTATGTATAGGCTGGGGTCTCTATACCAGTGGTTCTCAAACTTTTTCATGTCAAGGACCCCCAAATTGACACTTATTAGCCCCCGGACCCCCATTTGAAAAAGATATGCCAGGGACCCCCATAGGAGAAGATTTCTTACGTCTCTAGCAGTGATTCTCAACCATTTTAATTTCAAGGACCCCCAGTTTGACATGCATTAGGCTACGGACCCTCATCTAATGGCATGTCTATCTCTGGGACCCCAATTTATATCGTAAAATCAATTATAATTTAACTCTGAGAGTGTACAAATGGAACCAAATGGACCCGTTAGGGTCCATTTGGTTCCGTTTGTACACTCTCAGAGTTACAGACCCACAAGGGTCCATTTGGTTCCATTTGTACACTCTCAGAGTTACAGACCCATAAGGGTCCATTTGGTTCCTAACTATGCATCATTTAGCTGGGGACCCCCTGGAACTCCCTCAAGGACCCCTGGGGGTCCCCACTTAGAGAACCAATGCTCTACACACATACCACAATACCACATGTGGGAAAAAACCTTACCCTGGGATTTAAAAAAAAACTCCCAGCCTCATGCAATTAGCAAATTGCAGCAGTTCGATACTGAGACTTTGATTGATTCTTTTGCAATTAAGCGTGCGGTCCTCGTCCCCAATTCCACCCCCCCCCCCCTTCCTCTTCACTTTCCTCTCTTTTATCCTCCATCCTCTCACCTCTATCTCATCTCCTCATCCTCTCCTCCTTCCTGACCTGTCAGGATGATTTCAGGCCTGTTGTGTCTACCCTGACTTAACACGGCGTGACTGGAGGAGTAATTACGACAGCCTCTGAACAGCATTTGCCTCCCCCCTTGGTAACCTCGCCGCCTATCATCATCCTAAAGGCTTAACCCTGGCTCTCCACGCTCACACACACGTTGGGGAGGGAGGGACCCAGACAACATACAACCCGTGCGGCAGGAAAAACCATTAACCCGCAATTAAATTACCCTCCACCTAACAATGGATGAGTGACATTTAAATCCGACCAATCGAACGGCAGGGGGGATTAGGCAACAATGAGCCGCGCGCCTCTCTCTCGGGGGCGTCTTATCGTCTAAATATGACAACCTGGATAAAAGGCGGCGGCGGTTAGTTGAGTGCTTTGCCGTATCTACTGGTGAAGCAGATTTTTTTTTAACCATTAGTCAGACTCATCTTTTGTACGTGGGTAAGCCAAGGAGCCCAGGTGTGTTACACAGGGCGAAGGAACATAGCTTAGGGTAGCATTGCATTGCATTACTTCTGTGGTGGCTTTTCTTTGCATGAGTCACAAATGATACGCCGTGGCTTGTCTAGTTTGAGACGCTCGTCTTAAAGTGGTCAGACACACTAAAACCTTTTTGTTTTCTTTTAGGTATTAACTGAGATCTAGGTGTTGTTTGAGGTAGCAGGCAATAGTAGTTCTAGTCATTATATCAAACAATAAAATGCACAGGCCCAGGCTTAACGCACAGGCTTTAGGAAAGAAAAGAAAGAAACAACGGACTATTGCAGTAACGGCGCCGAAATACTATATCCTGGGGCTGTCGAAATTGAGCTACATCATCAGAAACAACAAATCAGTCCTGGGGGGGGGGGGGGGGGGGCACCGAACCTGGTTGTAGGAAGCAAGGGTACCACAAAGGGTTAATCCGGCCCTGAGGTGCCTCTATTGAACTGACAGTGACTCAGAAGGTACAGCAGCGAGTCTAGGAACCGTACGATGGCTACGAATAGTCTGGATGCAGAGCTCCCCCCACCCTCCACTGCAGCTCTATCATTGCATTACTATGGGTTGGGTGAAGTGATATGATGAATTTACCAATACAATAGAGTGAACATGTTTAACACATGTTTTAATCTCAAAACCGAGACAACTAAAACATTTGTACCGGTAATTTCCTTATCACTCCCTTTTGACTTGTGTGTGGTTTACTGACACTGAAAAAACAATTATGGGCATAAAACATGGAGGTACCTTGTTGAATTGTGTAAATATGGCTTTGAAAATCAAAGGCGTCTTATCGAGGCATGCTTGCTCCATAAATACCTGAGATAACATGTCATATCACACGGCTTTACTCTGTTTTCAGTGTGAGGTGAAGTTAACCTTGGAGGGCAGAGCCGACGGACTTGCATTTGACATAACAGGAGAGGAGATTAGTGTGTAGAGGAGAAAGGGCATGTGATAATGACCAAAAAATATAAAATATTGTTTTGGGGAAAGAAAGATCTAATAATACTTCATTGGCCTACTGGCAGTGTACACAAGAAATGTGCTGCTGAATAGTCTTAAATAATAGACTTTAAAAAATCGTAGCTCAGCAGGGGCACTGTAATATTCACCACAAAATTCTTATTCAAAGGGACAACAACTTACTTCATAGGTTTGAACAGAGCCTGTCCGTAGTTCTGGAAGGTCAGAATTAGCTTCAGCTGGGTGCCTCCAGATTTCATCGCTGTGGGGTTGACAGAGACAACGGTGTGATTAGCAATTGGCTGCAGGCTATGCGGATATTAACCACATGAGCCCCTAGTATCCAAATTCTGGGCATATCATAACAGATCTAAAAAAACAATTGTCACAGTATATTTGCACACAGATGAAAGTTTTCCTCTGCATTTTACCCATCCTAGGAGCAGTGAGCAAGCCGTTGGTTGTGGCACTCAGGGAGCAGTTAGGGGTTTGTGAAAGTGTCTTTCTCAGGGACACTTTAACACATTGCTGAGGCGTGGAATCAAACCTGGGACCTTTGGCTTCCCAGGCAGGCTGTCTAACCATTCAGCCATGGCCGCCCATATAATACATAGACCCCTAGAGGACCATGGTCAAGGAAGTACAGTATATTGGGTTTAAGTGGTTATGCCTGATTCATAGTTTGGTTGCGCGACACTCGTGTGCAATTAAGTATAACCACGGCTTTATGCTGTGGTTGGAGGATTGCCCTAATACTGGTATCATGGCGTCAGAGCAGGATTGTTTTGCAACAGATGCCCGTAATGGAATATTTATGGAGTAATGACACACATTGGTTACAGGAACATGCAACAACACCATATCGCAAAAGCAAGACGTGATAAGACTGGAAATCATGTCACAATTAAAGGTTGATCATAACTTCCGTCCTAGCAAAACACGGAAATGTCCTCATTTCTGTGCCGTGCGCGGTATACAATGGTTCCTGTTTTATAACGGCAAGACGAGTCAACAATGTTCACTGTTTGCAAGTTGTGTAATTGTGTGCGTGTGTGTGTGTGTGCGTTTGTGTGTGTGTGTGTGTGATATGAGGTTACGGTTAAAAATGGTAAACAAAATTAAAAAATGTTGTTCATAAAACTGCTGTCCTTAAATGTTGATGTCCTCAAGTGTATAGCAATACAAATGTGTGAGTGTGTGTGTGTGTGTGGTGTTTGTGAGAGAGAGAGAGGCGGTGGATGCTGATGTCACGTTGTTTGTTTGAAGGGAAGGGAGGAGGGTGAGGAGGTGAAGGACAGTCAGTGCCGTTCCACCACTGTTTACTCTCTCTCTCTCTGTCTCTGTCTCTCTCTCTCTCTCTCTCTCTCTCTCTCTCTCTCTGTAATCTCTAGGGGAGCTCCCTCTCTCTCTTCCTCTGTTGACCATCTCTCTCTCTCTACCAATCCTCAGCTTGTACCTAGTCATCGCCTGTCTTGCTCTTTCTCTCTCATTCTCTTGGTTCATTCATATCCTCACGCCTGTCCGTCCTAGTATATGAGACATCATACTGACTCGTTCTCTCTTTCTGTTGACATTCTGTTTATCCATCTGTTGTTGTTGTTTTTTCTCAGTACAGGGACAGGGACAGGGACAGGGACAGGGACAGGGACAGGGACAGGGACAGGGACAGGGACAGGGTAGGCCTATTTCATATTTCGGCTATTCAAAAACAACTAATCTACAAGCTCACAGTGCTTTGCATTGCGATGTGTTTTGAGCTTGTAGATCTGCCCAAAAAACGGAAACGTTCTGGGGAAAAAAAGGAACTTATTGTAGATTGTTGAACATTGTTACCTAATGTACTTTATAATGACATGCCCAAATAGGCACGCCAGGGTGAAAGTGGTTAAAGGACCACACCACCCATTTTCAGCCTATCTAATCTAATCAATCTCTGTTTCAAACGTTTTTCTTATGAATGCAAAAACAATGGCTTCTAAATCAGCACGCTAACTTTCCAGGAAGAGAAAGGCTATCGTTTCTATTAGCTTGGAATCCCCATCGATGACATCATTGGTAAACAGGTTTGTGAACTGTTCATAGCTCACCAATGAGACGCAGAGTAAGTAGGTGGAATTTGTGCCATCTTATAATGAGCATTAGTGAGGACCAATCATATGAAGATAAGGTTGAAAATGGGTGAAGTGCTCCTTTAAGCACTAAAATCTCTCATAAGACATTGGCAGAAACGACGACGGAGGAGCCAGCGGCCTGAACGATCAATTCCACACAGTGTTTTGGTGGCCTTTGGCTGGGGCCACGGCTTCTCTTGTTCTTCAATATGGTCTGCTCCTGGTGTTTTTCTCAGAGAAAACATTAGACAGCTCTCAGTATTGATCTAGGGGTCTTTTTCTATTTTTACTCAAAGTCAATGATGATGACAAGATAATGGCTTACAGGAGAAGACAAAAAGCGAGTTCAAGGCAAGCTCACGTCACCCACCGTGGGTGCGTGTGTGTGTGTGTGCGTGTGCGTGTGTGCGTGTGTGTGTGTGTGTGTGTGTGTGTGCGCTGTGCGAGTGTGTGTGTGTAAAGGATATTGAGGCTGTACGCATTGGTTTGTGATGGCGTCACATTGTACATGTGCATGAATGCCTATATGCACTTGTGAGCGTGATAATTAGTCAAACCAGAGTGTGTCAGGCCAAGAGTCATTGTGTAGAGCTGACAAGTAACACAGCCCATAGTGGTGTCATGTGGCGATCATGCAAATGCCGACACATTCACCATGTCCACCTACATCAACATCAACAGAACTGATTTCCCTATGGAAACGTCAACTGGCTCTTCCCTCTACGCATACAGTAAGGTTTTGCGGCATTGGCTTTTGCATTGGCAGGGTTCGTGTTGCACTGGGAGTATAGAGGCTAGGAGTGGTCCGATGAGACAATGAAATCTAAACCACATTAAGCAACACAAAGACTGGTTTCGTGAGGATGAAACTGCAACCAAAAAACTACAGCATACTGTATGACTTTCTTCTGTTACTATTTGTGTCAAATGAGTTACTGCTGCTGCTTCCAAACCGTTGGAATAACAAGGACTTGTATTTGTTGCACCAACATCATCATCTGTCCTTTCTAGAATACCCGGGAGAGATTGTAACAGATGTGCATTCCATGGATTGAATATGCCATTATTGGTACTAGTCGACGGCTGCAAGGTGATTAAGTCAGTTGCTTCTGGAACCACACATACTCCTGTCCTGGTGCCTGCTAGCACATTTCTACGGCACAGTAAAATCCAGAGCAGATAGTTTTGAAAAAAACATGATTTTACAGTGTGCCTCCTCTGTATATCTCCCTCTTAGATTTCATACCGTTCATTGCAGTAAGAAATAACATAAAATGACAGTGGGCCGCCCTTTCGCTTCCAAAGAATGATATGATCATTAAGAATTATGTAGATCACCTTCATTAATCCCCATGGGGGAAATTCTTTTTTTCACTCTGTCTTTGAACACCCAGGGCTTATAGACAGAGAAAGTGGAGAAAGATGGTGGAGTGATGGGCTGCCACATGGAGATGCCCGGGAGCAGTTAGGGGTTCGGTTCCTTGCTCAAAGGCGCACAATGCCTATAGGACAGGATAAACTGACACCTCTCCAGCTACCAGTCCATCCACACTCCACATTGTGGTCTGCGCTGGACCCTCCGGTTCCAAAACCACGTCCCTACAGACTGAGCTACTACAGTCCCATGTCAGTCTTGACTGCCCTGCATATCAATCTAGCCTACGCTGCATAAGTGGGCCGTGCTGTTGGCGATAAACACTGCTTAAAAAGGTTTAGTGTATAATACATCCAAGTCCCTATTCTATCCTTAAAACGTAGATAATCACCAACTGCTGCTGGCTTCTATTGGTATTCCACCCCAGGGTTCTGCTATGGCTCTGTAATTACTGGACTAGCATGTATTTAGATGGCCAAGCAAGCAAGCCTGAGAACAGCTTCAACCATCCATCCAGGCCCGAGAGACACACACAGAATTTACAGATGGAAATAGAAAGCAGAAACGCACAGAAGATACAGAGAGAAAACAAAGAAAGAAATTAAGACCTGCTTATTCTGTAATAATTGACGACACAGATCATATACCTTTTCTATACAGAGCTAATCCAAGTCCTCGCTAAGTATTTAATCTTAGCTCTAGGGCAATTGCGGGTTTGTTATTGTTGTGTTTTTCTTTTTTTCATTACTGGCAGATAAACCTGAAATCTGCTACTGCTCCTTTTTTTGAGCGTGAGATGTGCGTCTGAGATTCACATAAACACTTTTGGAATGTGGGAATATGGGAGATAATCCCCAAAAAATCTAATACTATATAACTAATGTTATATTCTACAGAACCTAAGCGTCTTGGTGTGGGCTTTCACCAGCCACGCTGGGTTCAGCGTTGCCAGATTCTGTGAGAGAAACAAGCAACCAGGTCTAAGAAAACCAGGCCAAAAGAAGCGACAATGGGCCACAGAGTACTTTAACATGTACATCAGCTATTTGAAAATAGCAGATCTACAAGCTCACAACCCATGCTTTATCCTTATCCTTACAACGTGTCGCGATTCGACGCGTTGTGAGCTTGTAGATCGGCTATTTTCAAATAAAATCTTGCGGGGAAATTATAATAAGCAGATCTGGCAACCCTGATGCTAGGTCCCCCTACTGGCAGTGTCCTCCAAAAGCACCTGTGGCTTTCTGTAAAAATGTCAGGGACTTGTCGTTCAAAGACGAAAACCTTCCATATGAGTTGGATCCAGTGAGTGAACAGCAGGTGTTTCTATTCTGCTCCATTTTCGTGGGAGGCCATGAGGGAACAACTTGCAGCTTATCGCCAGTCCCTCATCCAATATTGCAGGCCAGGAGACGGAGTATGTTGATCCCATTCAACATTGATTCAACATATCCAGCATGATTCCACCAGCTGTGTGTGTGTGTGTGTGTGTGTGTGTGTGTGTGTGTGTGTGTGTGTGTGTGTGTGTGTGTGTGTGTGTGTTATATGCACATGTTTGTTGCTTGTTGTGAGATAAACAGCATGCTTACCCATCAAACAAGCAGCCTCAATTTGTGGATCCATTTATCAGCCCTCCCTACAGCCTGATATGCCCAATTACCTCCCTTGACAAGAGCCTGAATCTTGCATTAACAGTAGTTGTTGTTACTGGATCTTATTGTGACATGTTATAAACAAGACATGTAGGATGTGTCATTTTCATCTGATCGGTTTCTCACTGTGAATAGAAAACAACTGTATGACAGCTGCTCTTCTCTCCCAAGAGACTTTCAACACTTCTGAGACAACTTAAGATTCAAGTACTTTTCATTATGTAGCCTGTGCACAATAATGACAACATAATATGATGTCCATTAGTGTTGCCGTCTTTTTGTGTTCAGAATGCATGCTATCCCTAACTATAGACACACAAAATGGCACATCATTTTTAAGAGACTACAATGGGGATGGCCGGGTTGGCCGGGTCGAAAACATGGTGAGGTTTCCACTGAGAAGATAATATGCAGTCAGGTGTTCAGGAGAGGCTTTTGAAAAAAAAGTATATCTAATGGTAATTTTAAATGACCCACCGACGCTGGTGATTCTCTGGGAGACCAGGTCCTTGAGCAGAGCATCGATGACCGGGTTGTGTCTGGAGTACAGCTCGTATCGATTAATCCCAATGTGGAAACGGAGCCAGTTGGGGTAGGACTCCGCCGTCAGCTCCCCTGTAGGGCTGAACTCCTCCACCGTGCCTTCACCATGCCTGGTGGTAGCAGGATGGGGGGATGTCAGTCACAAGGGAATAGAAGGGAAGTGGATTAAAAGGTTTTCAAACGGATGAGTTTGCTGCAACGGGTGAATGATGCATGCAATTGTCCATGTAGGCTATTACAGATGATGTGTAATAGACATGAGCTGTATGTGTACAGAATAAAGCCAACATGTTTTGATGGCTTACCTGGAGTTCTAGAAATTCAGGGATTTTTTAAAAATACATATGTTTAATTAGCCTATAGCTACATTGATCAGGTCATTGCCAACAACAAATGTTGCCACAGACTGGTAAAATGGGAAATGTATTATCTTAATTTAGGCTACAGTGTAGCTGGAACATGACAACTGGCCAATGACATTTAGGCCTGTTTATTTTTGCAACGTTTGTGTATAAATATATACACATGTGTGTGTGCATGTAGATATATACTATAACATTATATGGTTATAATTTAGTCATAGTAGTTTATACTAGGCCTATATACATTTATATTTTGGTAGATATTAAATAACATTATAATAAAGAATCTGTATTATAATTAGCTTACAATCAACTACGCCTATTCTTTGTATAAAAGGTGATATAGCCTACAGCAGTGTCTCTCAAAGTGGAATCTAGGGACTCTCTTGGTTCCCTTAGGGGGGTCTAAATTGACCCTTACAAGTCTGTAACTCTGACAGTATACAAATGGGTCCATTTGGTTCCATTTGTATAGTCAGAGTTAAGGGGAGACCTTCAAATGTAAAAGTTTGAGAACCATTGGCCTACAAGTCATATGTGTTTTTTATTAATATTTAACTTTTAACTTTTTTTTTTTTTTTTTTTTACCATTCCTGATTATCTGCGGCTTTGGGGTCAAATCTGATGTCCGTGTTGACGTTGAACAGCGTGTCCTCGTCCGTGAGCGACGGCAGGGCTCTTTTATACAAGGGATGTTCGTAGAGAGCCGACAACCTTGAACCTCTCAGCGTGGTCACTGCGGTGTCCGGGATCATGAACTGTCTCTTTTTGTCACCGAGATTCTGTCTCTTATTCTGCTGCAGCTCCAGCCGCCTGTAGCCCTCCGTCTTGTCCCCCCCGGTGCCGGGTCCCACTCCCCCCACCACCACCACGGGAGTCTTCTCCAGGGAGTGGGACGACACGTTGGAGCTGGGCTCGTTGCTGAAGTCCTGGAGGATCCGCAGGGTGTGCTTGTTAGGCCAGCCCTGCTTGCCCCAGCTCTGGGGCTCCTCGCTCGGCGTGTGCGAGCAGGAGCAGCCGCTGCCGCCGCCTCCGCCGCGCCGCTCCAGCTTCGGTAACAAGTCTATCATGATGTGCATGGAGCAGGCGACGAGGAACACCATGAGGATGAGCACGCGGAATTTGCGAAAGAGTATCATCTTCATCGTCTCGCGTTTGAGCAGATGCGAGAATTTACTGCAGATGATCAGCACGCAGATGAACAGGCTGACTACATCGCTGAGGATGTTGATCACGCTGGACGCCAGTCTGAAGAAATACACGTTGAACACGTAGTGACCATCTTCACTGGCCGTCTTCTTTGAGGAAATGTTTCAGCGTTCAAGGGCTGCGTGTTGTCAACATCGGATCAGACCAGACACCCGTGGGTCTGTGTGCGTGCGTGTGCGTGTGCGTGTATGTGTGTGTGTGCGGGCGAATCTCAGCAGCAAATCTCAGTCGCAAAATCACACGCAGTCACTCAGGTAAAACAGGTCCAATCGGTTCAGACCAACGGTCGACTTGCGCAAGCCATAATTCTCTCGCTCTCTCTCTCTCTCTTCCTCCTCTCTTATCCTACTTTAAACGTGATAACGTTAGATATCCTAGGTTATTATAACTGCAAAAAAAATCTACCAACTCGTCAACGTGGGGTAAAATTATCCTTTATAAACCTGCGTTTCCCAGAAGTGGGGAGGAGGGAGGGAGGGGGGCGCGCATCAGCCGTGGAACGGAACGGGTTATCTCGGATCAGATGGCAACGCAATGAAAGAAAGCGGCCCAGATAAAAAAAAAAACGTAAACTAACCACTCTCTAAACGATGTCGGATTGAAATAATGCTTTTTGGGGGAAAGGAAAGGAAAGTCCCGGGAAAAGTATAGCCGACGTGACTCATCCACCTCTCAGCAATCCAACATGCGTAACATTTTCACATTCCACATCATCATCGGATAGTCCCGACAGAGTGCCCGAGGCAAGCCAAAGAATATTTGAACACAGGTGCAGGTTCGTTCTTTCGTTTCCCTCAGGAGAGATAAGATAGACCCGGGCCAAGCCAAGGCAGCCTCCCCTTTTTTAGTGCTAAGAAAAGACAATCCGACTCTATTGCATGTGTGAATCGCGGGGTGGGTGTGTTAAATATTATGATGAAGCCAGGACTAGATCCAGCCTTTGCAGCAGCGTCACCGCGCCGAGATTGGCTGAGACGCGATGAGAGAGAGTCACTGACAGAGACAGCGAGAGAGACAGCTAGAGAGAGAGAGAGAGAGAGCGAGAGAGAGAGAGAGAGAGAGAGAGAGACAGCGAGAGAGAGCCAGGGTTGCCAGATCTGCTTATTATAATTTCCCCGCAAGATTGTATTTGAAAATAGCCGATCTACAAGCTTGTTGTGAGCGTGTAGATCTACTATTTTCAAATAGCTGATGTATATGTTGATGTGCACATGTAGCCCATAGTCGCTTCTTTTGGCCTGGTTTTCCTAGGCCTGGTTGCTTGTTTCTCTCACAGAATCTGGCAACACTGGAGACAGCGAGAGAGAGTGAGAGAGAGAGAGGGGGGGCCGGGGCAGAGAGAGAGGGAGAGAGAGGGAGGGGGGGCATGTGAAAGCTTGAAGTGCTCAGTGCTCGTTTGTATTCCTCTTGGAATGGGTCCTCGCTGCACATCCAGGCTGTGCAAGAAGAGGGCGTCTCATCCCACTGGCTGGCCAATATTCAATTCAATCTGCCGCAAAGCCCATGAAGCTCCTCTTCTTTTTCTTTTTTTTTTGCTGAAATTCATCTGTTGGAATCCCTTTGAAATTTCTCCTCTGAGACATGAGCCTCATCCGTCGATGATACATTATACAGGCCTATTAGACCGCTGCAAAGGGATAAAGATTGAGTTCCACCCTTCACTACATGCCACTCAGCAACGATCACATCTTAAATTTTCAATATTATCCAAACGCTGCATGAAATGAACACCATAAAGTAGCTTTCAGCACTGTGGTTCTCCGGGCGATCGATTAAAAAAAACACTATAATCCATCTAAGGGCCATCTTATGCTACAAGGGCCGCCCAGGGGCCTGACACTTTGGGGACCCATGGCCTGACCCCAGTGTTGTTAATATAATAAAAGTCTACTCAATAAAATAAGTCTATATGCTAGTATTATAGACATATTTTATTTATCTTTCGTAAACATAATTCTCTTAATTATTTGTTTTGTCTTATTGGAATGCTATGAACAAATACGGCCAGCCTATAGTTCAGACACTTTAGAAATGCATTTGTTGCACTCCCATCTCCTGTTAAAGAAATGTGTTTTCAATATACATTATGTATATTTTCATATTAAGGAGTCTCCTAAATGGAATTGGCCCTGGGCCCCTGCAAACCTATAGACCGGCTCCAATTCCATGTAAAAACGGAGGAATGTACAGTAGCCTATATACTGTAGGGAAAAAGACTGACTCCGTGATTTCCTCCTGCTACTCTGTTTGACCTTTAACCTATTAAATTATAATATACCACACCAATGATCATGAAAAACACACACAGCACTCTCCGATATCCAATCAGCACGCTAATGTTGCTCTTTATGGGTAATTGCCATGGCAATAAAGGCTGCATAGCGACTGAATTTGATGGTAGTTGTATGCTAGAGGAAAAAGCCAAGGAAATAAATAGCTTGAATGAACATATATATGGTATGCCGTGTATGCATGAGTGAACGATCATGATGATTAGACCTACCTTCCTAGATTAGTTCATAATTAACGCTCCGACCGTGCTAACACGACAGTGGAAGGAATGGCTCTATAAAAGAGGGCAACTTAAGATATGCTCTATGGAAAATTATTCATTGGAACAAAACATTGGTCGTGAATGTTAATGAACCTGTGGAGAAATAATTAAAACAGCAAGAAAATGATTGTTGTCAATTGGAAGCTGTAAATTATGTGTGTGTGTGTGTGTGTGTGTGTGTGTGTGTGTGTGTGTGTGTGTGTGTGTGCGTGCGTGCGTGCGTGCGTGCGTGCGTGCGTGCGTGCGTGCGTGCGTGCGTGCGTGCGTGCGTGCGTGCGTGCGTGCGTGCGTGCGTGCGTGCGTGTGCGCGTGCGTGTGTGGCACAGCAAGTGACAAGTGATTGGTTTATTCCCGTCTTTACCGAGCTGAGCCCTTCCCAGAATCAAGCACCAGGGTATCCAGTGACACGCGACAGGCCCGACAAACCTCCTCCACAGCATCATTGTCTATTGTGTTTCACATCGAGTGGGACAGAGAGAGAGAGGATCCTTGTCTCACTTACTCAAGGAAGCATTCCGCTAAATTACGGTGTAATGGAGGGTTTACATACAGCACTGCGCCGGCCAGTGACATTCGAGGCCTTTTTAACAGTGACTAATTCACAACAAAGGAGAAGGTTCATCAGGATTGCCTCTGTTGGTGTTTGATAACAATGATACCAGGGGGCGGACGAAGACAAAGCGGCCGCTTGTTGCCTCGGCCCAGATCTCATGCCAGCCGTTCCTGCCTGTGGCCTGCTAGCCCGAGGTGAAACAAGGCGGGAGATGAATGTGTATTGATGTCAGTCAGACATGGATCACAGCAGCCCAATGGGTCAATGATTCCTCACAAGGCTTGTCTTGTGCAATTTTCAACTCAACCTTTCAGGATGAATCAAGAAATCTCCTGTGTGTGTGTTTGTGTGTGTGTGTGTGTGTGTGTGTGTGTGTGTGTGTGTGTGTGTGTGTGTGTGTGTGTGTGTGTGTGTGTGTGTGTGTGTGTTTTTTATGTGTGGGTTTTTTCCCCTTCCACGGGGCTCTGCTGTTACGTCACTGTGGTTTCCCGCTCTCATTTTATAACTTGTCAGATGGCATTAAGTCTTCAGATCCAGTAATCAGAGCGGACGCCTGTGAGATGACGAGAAGCAATTAATTCAGATTAATATTCTCATCCCGCAGTGAATTATATCATTGGGCGGAAAATGTGTCACTCACACAACGGCAACTCTGTGACAGAGAGCTCTTCTGAAATTGCTAATGATTTTACTGACACCAGCGGCAAAGTTGACCAGCAATATTACGAGTCTCACCCCCTATAGTTTTGCATTAGATGTTTTTCGGCCAGACTTTGATTTAGAAATATATCTTTAGTCTCGATTGCCCCCTTTGACACAACCAGTAAAGTCTGTTAACAAGATGGGGACTTTAAGTTTCAAATTTTGCATCAGGGTTGGGTCGACTGTTGACAATTTGTAAAGATCTCTTTAACCACGTGAACCCTAATGTCCATAACTCCCTATTCTGAGCAAGTGATAATAGGCAAATCAACAACAGGCAAACATTTGCTATATATATCGCTAAATAGCTACAAGCTTGAAGATCATCTATTTTCGCTATTTGACTATATACAAAAACTCCACAAAACTCCCTCATGCAGAATGCAGCCATAGATTTCCATAGGCTAGGTCTACTCTTGTTTTATCCCACGGGATGAAAACAGCAACATCAATTGCCCTCAAATATTTCATAGGACAAGTGTACTAACTGGAACCTAGACCTTGCACAGGCAAGAGCAAGGGGAGGACACTCTAACAGATAGCTGACTACAGCACAGGTCGTAAATACAAGAGATTTATGTTCCGTACACTTCACAGTGTCTTCCAGTCAGATAGTGCAGAGGGTGTCGAGATTGAACCTTGCTATCTCTATTCCTATCTACACTATCACAGTGAAGGAGCAAGGTGCCCATACTGTACACGAGCTGGGAAATGGACTTATTCGGAAAGGTGGTCGATAATGTGGTGCTGTGGTTTCAGGGTGGAGAGAGGGGATTAAAATTATAATTGATAGCTCCTCTCTCACACGTTCAATTTGTTTTATGTTGTCACTAGAGAGGGGGCCCGGTTTCTGAGTTTGGGTCTCCGAGAGCTGCAGCCTTGAGAATCTTACGTTGATGCACGTGTGTTAACTCTGAGGAAAAAAAGTGTGGTATGGAAATTTGACATAGTTAAAAGAAAAAAGAAAATGTGAATGTCACCCTGAAGCCTTGCAGAAACAAAACGCTGACATATTCTATAATTTTATCAGACGCAGGGACAGAGAATGAGAGAGGGAATGAGACAAAGAGAGAGAGAGGGTGGGGAGGGGGGTAGGCACTATTAAACCTCCTTTCTCTATCACTGCAAGTCTTTTACACATGCGTACATCCTTACATTAGCGTCAGCGTTCATTGTCCGACTAAATGCATTTGTATGAGTTTGCCCTTGGTGGGACCAGGGGGCTGAGTGAGGGAACAGAACTTCATTTCTATCCCTGAACAGTGCCACGCTTGCTGCATCTGATATGCCATGTTTAAATTGATATTACAGATAACAATGCCCTCTGTTGGCCCCAATAAGCCTCACGCCCCTCTCATTACTCCTCAAAGTCTCTCATGTACTTCCCCCCTCTCTCTCACCCCCCCCTTCCATCCCCCCCTTCTTCTCTTTCTGTTCTGTTCCAACTAACCCCAGTCTCCCCCTACGACTCCACCTCCCATTTTCCTTCCTCTATTCCTCTATTCCTTCCTTCCTTCCTTCCTACCCCCAAAATTATATGTATTTGGCCGCGGACCACCATCTCAAAATATTTTGTTCCAGGGACCCCCAGAAGCAAAGATTTGAGTTAAAAATGTTCGCGTAAAAAATATATATATTCAAAGATTTGCACACATTTTCACGATTTTTCAAAAATAGCAGATCTACAAGCTCATGAGCTTGTAGATCTGCTATTTTTGAAAAGCCAAAGTGTAAAATAATGCTTTTTAGGTCAAATAAAAAAATGACACAGATGCGTTCCAGGTCTTAATGGGTTAAAACACCCCGCCAAATTCTCGTTCACAGCAAGTGCCCACAGTTCAAAGGTCAGACGTGTAAATTCTTTGTTGGTAACATAATTACATATCGTTAAGTATCGAGGTGCTGCAGTCACTCAAGAGCTGCCAGCTGTACATCAAAAGTCGTTCTTTTCCCTCGCAGTGCTCTTATTTGCATTTGTACATGTTTTTCTCATCCAAAATGTTTGAAAGCATATTATGCCTTTTTGTTTACACAATTACCACTTGTGGGTGTCAGCACAAAGCGAGGTTGACATTTCGCTTGATTGCCTATTAGAGACGCCGCGCGAGTGAGCGATGCGTTTTTTTGTCGTGATCATCACTCAGCTCTCACTCGCTGAAAACTATGGTGGAGTCATTGATAAAAATAATTGGCATCTTTACAGGAAATAACAATGCTCATTGAGAAATCGCCTGTCCCCTACGATAGTGCCTGCAGGCTTTGAAGAAACACACACAATAACACCAAAATGTCTGTTGCATAACACAGATTCACATTACATCTATAAACTGCACTCCACTCATATTTCTTATTCAAGAACAAAATCAACTCATTCCCCGAGTACAATAAATGCACAGAGAATTGTCTGCCGACATTGTTGTAGGAACACATTGATCATACAGAATTACTCTACAGTATCCGTAGAACTAGAGTTAACTTATTATGATTCCTCCATCATGAATTCTTTCAATTTATTCACTGACCGTGTCTGCTGAGATTTGACTGCAGAGAAATTGTGTCGGGGTGAGATTTTATTCTCATTCTTTCTGACAAAGATTTCAACTGGTGCCCACAACCAAGATCGATGGAGCGAGAAGAGAAGGATTGTAAAATCTAACACATTCATCTTTTAAATCGCTTTTTGGGATGTTTTTCGTATAGCCTATTTATTTTTGCTCTGTTAGGATAGAATAAGACAGTGTAGAGTGACAGGAAAGCAACGCTAGAGAGAAGAGGTGACATGCAATGCAGGCGGGGGCTGTTGCCAGGATTTCTGGGCCCATGAAAAGATATTATACAGTACCGGGCCCCTTAAAACATGATACTTATAATGACATTAATACTGTGGGCCCCCTTGTAGCCTCGGGCCCTACAAATCGTTATCACTTGTCACTGCTTTATGACAGCCACTGGAAGTGGTTCTCGAGGTGGAAATGAAACCCAGAACGTTGCAGTTGTGTGGTGGTCGGCATGATAACTGGCTGAGCCACCTGGGCACCCTTTAAATTCGAAATATTATTTCTTACATGGTTTTATCCTTCTTTTTTTTATTGTGTGCTTTTTAAAAATATTAAAGACGGGGTGCCGTGATTTTCAGTGACCCCCCCCCCCCGAAAAAACATAATCATCAGGTATTATGGTAATACTAGGAGGAAGATTCTTTTTCAAAAAAATGTACAGAAATTATTAAAATTATGTTTTTATGTGGACACACCTCCAGTTCATTAAGTATACCTGGTTCTCACCTTAGCACCTCCTCCACCACCTTAGCACCACCCGCCTGTCCTAGTCCCTCCTCCTCCTCACGCCCACACCTGTTGTGTTATGATAATGAGGGGGAGGGTATATTTTTACTATGTCACTAAAGGGCTGTTTTTCTATTGCCACATTTGACCCTCAAGGTTTCAGCCTCCAGGTAGAAACTCAAAATAGTCTTAGAGGACATAAAACACCATAAAAACACCACCAGGGGGCTTTATGAAGTTCTATCAACCTCATAGACACATGAAAAACAGAAAAAGTGCAAAACCATGGCACCACCTCTTTAAGGTATTTGTACTGGATTTATATTATGAGACAATGTATGGATGCTCCGTTTGATTTGAATGTTAGTATTCATATACAAATAAAGTTCAAGAACCAAGACGGTTTTATTTGTCACGCACTCATTCAGGTACAATTAGCGAAATGTTGGTGCGGCATGTCTGCAAGACTAATATTATACAAAAGATAACACTGGGTTTACACACTGGTTTAAACAAAAAGAACAAGAAAAACAAGACAAGGTTAAAGAAATAAATAGGGCTAAAAAGTATACAGGAAAGACCCACACCCACACAAAGGACCTCTAGCAGCAAATAACCTTATGAGCAGTGGGAGATGTGCAGATGTGGAGTGTTCAGAATTAGGGGGGAGGTTAGCATTATATATAGAAGATATATACATCTATACACTGTCGGCGTAAGGAGTAAAAACAAAAACAAAACCTTAGCAATGTTCAGAACTGGGGGTGGGGAGTAACTTAGCATCACATGTGCAGTACGGTATTATCCATCCGATGTTCATAGAAGGCATGTAAATCTATACATTTGCTCCATATTCACTTTATCTATGCATTCGGGTGTATGTGTATAGTCTGTAACTTCCTTCATGTAGTAATGCAATGCAGCAGTGACTGAGTTGATTTTCCCCGGGTGTTAAATGTAACGGGCGAAAGGTACGTCATCCGCCAAACACAAACTGGTAAGAACATAGATGGTTTTCCTAGACCTGGTTGCTTGTTTCTCTCACAGAATCTGGCAACACTGGTCACGCCGGAAGAGGAAATCATAAATCTTATAGTCTATTGTAAGTATATGATCATACGATCATCATGAAAGAAGGGGAGATAAATGGAAAGATTAATAAGGTTTGGTGGGAAGGAAAGAAGAAAGGGTGAAGGAAGCATGGTACGAAAGAAGGAAGGAGTTGGTGGTACGGGTAAAGTTTGGAAGAAAGGAGGAAATGGACAAAGGAAAGTGGGGGAAGATAGGCTAGGAGCGATACCTTCTCCAAGGGTTGAGTCGTTGACCCTAAGTGGTGATATAGGCTCCCTGGGGCCAGCTCTTAAAACATCTTAAAAGCCTAGACAGTCTGTGGCTATAATAAGATGTTATTGAGAGGAGCTGTCCTGACTGTGCCTGTCTTACCATGCTATCACAGGCTGCCTGGCTGACTCTCTGCTTGCCTGCTCCACCTTCAGGTTATTTTTAAGTCTGTTTGGAAGGCTGGTGGAGGCCGCCTCTATACTTACCTATACGTCTTGTTTGGTCTGTCTGTGTGTATGCCTGAGTTGGCGCGTTATGTACAGTATGTGTCTGTGTGTGTGTTTGTGTGTTAGTTTAGACCCATACGGATTCTGAGAAGTGTGCAGAGGCTCCGTGTGGGGGAGGAAGAGAAAGAGGGGTACTGTGTGGACCTGAGTGTTATGACTCAGGTAAATGTGGCATGGAACTATGTGTATGAGGTTTTGCGGAGGAAGAATGAAAGCAATGGTACTGGGTGAGGAGTGTTTGTGTATGCATGATGCGTGTACGGGGCGTGGGTGGTGGGTGGTGTGCGTGCGCATGTGTATGCATTAGATGTAGATGTACATATATCGACCTATTTCTTGCGTCTGTGTCTGTGCGTGGACGGTGCTCTGTATGTTTTTCTAGTGCGACAGAGCTTTGCATCCAGCCTTCCATCCATCCATCTGAGGCTCTGCTGTGTTTGGGCCTGGCGTGCCAGGCGTGCCTGCTTTGGCTCCCCCTGGTATAATCCTATAATTATGACTGTGTGGGTGGACCACTTTAATGGAGGCTGCTCAGGCTGGGCTCGAGCAGTCGGACAAGCGTTCCTGGTTTGGATCGCGTCGTATAGGGAAGCTCATTTTATTGTAGAGTGCACTCACTGGGGTTATACAGTATAAGCGGTTGGGGGTTCGGGTCTCCCTAGGGTCACAACGCACCCAGTACTCAGGTTCAGATATGGATTTGTATTATATTTTTATTATCACCCTGTTGAAATGTGTCCTCTGCAATTGACCCATCCTAACTACTGTAACAACCCCCCACCCCCCACCCACCAAGGGTTAGGGTTAGGTTTACCGCTTAGAACACATCATTTGTAGTGGTGTCTGTGAATGTGCAGTACATTGTAAAGTGTTTTTGAGTGGTCGGAGAGACTAGAAATAGCACTGTATAAATGCAGTCCATTTATACACTAAACAATTCAAATAACACTCAGAGGTTCTTCGTGAACTTTTGCTCTGACTGCCATATCCTTGACCTCTAGCAAATGCTTTTGAAGTTATGTTTTCATCTGAGGGGCCAGTGGGTTCGTTCATTAACTTCGCTTTGAGAAAGTGTGATTCACAAGCAGAGATCAAAAGGAACAACTTCATTTAAGCTCAAAATGATTCTTTACCCCCCTTTTTTTTACTCTTCCATTTTGTCCTGAAGGTTATATTCTCACATGCTCAGAAGTTTATTTAACCTAGCATCCCTATTTTGGAGATGGCAGAATTTGTTTTATTATAAATCAAACATAAATAGCCCAACAAAATATATATATAGCTATTTTCACTATTTGCTATTCGCACTACCGAATCCATTATGCTGCGGTCACACTAGCGGAAACAAAGCTACAGGCTACAAGTCATTTTCAATGGAAACCAGTGAAATGAAGCTAAAAACCGATGAACAACACAGCGATACAAAGCTGGCTTCAATTTTGTTCAGTGCTTGTTTCACCATTTTCAATCCCCATTCTCTCTCCACACAATTCAGTGGCACGTCAGTGGCGACTCGGCAGAAATGTATACAGTAGCTGGCCACACTTGACCGTTTTGTTTTGCCGCCACTATAGTGCGGCGACTTACCATCCGATCAAATTAAATAAACAGAATACATCTTTTATCTCGTGTTTTATCTCACAGTTCTTTGGATGAACACAATTCGCCTCCTACAAAAAATGCTTTATGTGCCCTCGTTGCAGACGCCATCTAACAAGAGAAATCAACATTTATGAGCCTTTTGGAACACTTTAGGAGGTTGCGCCCCCCTTCCTCCTCCCTCGCAATTGAGTGGACCGGTCGCAAACACACAAGATTCATGTTGTGTATCGAGAGCGGTAAAAAACATCCCTGATGATTTGAAAGCACAAACCACCATTAATCCGGCCGTCTGTTGGGTGAAGACATGTTTGGCTTTGCTAAAAAAAAACAGGAGCGGTGGAGGAGT
>NC_139951.1:25218362-25225862 GCF_963454915.1 Gymnoscopelus microlampas | reverse complement strand
TTACAGCCGGATATTATTTTCCTCCAAGAAACACATGCTAAACGCAATGTGCAGTCAATTCTTCGTGCTAACTGGCTGGGTCAGGCATATCATGCTAACTTTGGAGCTAAGGCGAGAGGTGTAGCGATATTATTTAGGAAAAATATTCCATTCACTCAAACTACTACAATAACTGATCCGGATGGTAGATACTTAATTATTACTGGTCACCTGGCGTCTCTGCCTGTGACCCTGGTGAATATTTATGGCCCGAATTTTGATTGCCCGGATTTTTACAAAAAACTGTTTAATTTGATTCCCGATATACACCATACTAATGTTCTGATTGCGGGCGACGCTAACTGTGTTATGAATACTGCACTGGACAAAAGCTCGCCTCTTTCCTTGCAGCAGTCAAAGGCTGGATGTCTTTTGAATACTCTGCTAAATAACTCAAATATTGTGGATATTTGGAGATTAGTCAACCCCGCGGGGAGAGAGTATTCCTTTTTTAGTCCAGTACATAAAACCTCAAGTCGCATTGACTACTTTTTCCTAGATTCTAAGCTCATTCCTGCGGTGATTGATAGCACTTATCATCCAATATTAATTTCAGACCATAGCCCAGTAACATTGGATTTGCAATTTCGTGATTTGGACAACAGAAATAAGAAAGCATGGCGATTTGACCCCCTACTTCTGAAAGATGAATCATTTATTGACGAAATGGAGGGACACATCTCATTCTTCTTAACCACAAACGACAATGGTGAGGTCGATGATGTGGTGTTGTGGGAATCCTTGCAGGCAGTTCTGAGGGGACATATAATAGCTTTTTCATCTGCCAAACGGCGGTCACAGGATCAGTCCCTCAGATTTATAGAGGCTACTATTACTCAATTGGACAAAGATTATCTAGCTACACCGTCACCAGAACTGTTGGGTAGAATTATAAAACTAAGATATGAATATAATTCAATTATTACAAAACAGGTCTGCTCCCAACTACTAAACTACAGACAGAAGATATTTGAAATAGGTGATAAGCCACACAAATTGCTTGCTAGACTGTTGAGGCAGTCACAAGCCTCTCAAGCCATTCTCTCTGTAAAAAATAAAAAAGGGGACCTAGTTACTGTCCCAAAGGAGATTAATAAATGTTTTGAGGAGTTTTATCGTGATTTATATAGTTCTAAAAGTACTTCTAGCCAGGCCGCAATTGATAGCTTCTTGGAGGAATGTGATCTACCTACTTTGGATGATGAGGCAGTATTAGCATTGGATGCAGATTTTACACTGGAAGAAGTTCAGCTCGCTATTCAGCAGTCACCAAATAACAAGGCCCCTGGGCCCGACGGTTTCGGGGCTGAATTTTATAAAGCTTATTCTGCTCTGTTGGCACCTCTTATACTTCGTATGTTGAATAATTCCAAAGAGATGGGCTCTTTACCAAAAGCTCTCTATCATGGTAGGATTTCTCTCTTGCTAAAAAAAGGCCGGGATTCAACTTTGGCTTCCTCATATAGGCCCATTTCTCTTCTTCCAGTAGAAACCAAAATTTTGAGCAAAATACTCTCCTCTCGCCTCAAGGAGTACATAACAAGAATCATTCATCCTGACCAGACCGGTTTTATGCCCAATCGCCACATTCAGTTCAACATGAGGAGGTTGTTTAATGTTATATATAATCCGGCTCGTAGCACAGAGGACGCGGTCGTGATCTCCCTTGATGCGGAAAAAGCGTTCGATCAGATTGAACATCCCTACATGATGTCTGTTTTGGCAAAATTTGGATTTGGACAAAATTTTATTAATTGGATAAAAATTATTTACAAAAAACCATCTGCCTCAGTCACCACCAACCAGAATGTATCAGAGCCATTCAAGCTATTTAGAGGCACGCGTCAGGGAGATCCGATTTCCGCTTATATCTTCGCTCTGGCGCTCGAACCGTTAGCGTCAAGAATACGAACTTGTTCAGAGATACATCCTATAATGCAATCTGGTACATCGCATAAAATATCGGCATACGCTGATGATGTGGTGTTGTTCATTTCGAAGCCAAGGTCTTCCATCCCTTCCTTGCTAAATCTTATAAATACATTTGGTTCCTTCTCTGGGTATAGGATAAACTGGACGAAAAGTGAGCTGATGCCTTTGTCACAGGTTGTGGACAGAACTTTTTTGGAGTCCACCCCGTTTAAAATTGTATTGGATAAGTTCACAAGTTTGGGTATAATAGTCACAAGTAAATTGAACCAGTTACTGAAACTAAATTGGGGGGACAAAATTAAGCAATTAGAGAAAAACATAGAGTTCTGGAATACTTTGCCCATTTCAATGGCCGGACGCATAAATGCCATAAAAATGGTAACTTTACCCAGATTCCTGTACATTTTTCAGTCAATTCCGATAAGTATCCCCCAATATTACTTTAAAAAATTGGACTCTGTTGTGTCCTCTTTTATCTGGTTTGGAAAAACACCCAGAATAACTAGGTCGCATCTATGTAAAAGTAGGAGTGAGGGTGGATTTGGGCTTCCTCAATTCAGATTGTATTATATGGCGGCTCAGCTGAATTGGCTTTCTTATTGGTATGAGTGTTATCCGGGCTATAGCCTGGAGAATATGCCTTCCTGGCTACAAATTGAGCATTTATCATGTGTAGGGTCGTGTCTACCAGCACTTCTCAATAGCCCTACTAAAATCAAGGGAATCACTTATGGACATAACCCTATAATTCAAAACGCTCTGAAGGTTTGGTCTCAGATATTAGCATTGATTAAGGCCCCTAAAATGTATCTATATACCCCCATATGTTCCAATCATGCTTTTAAGCCAGGATTGGTTGACCCTGTTTTCTTGGCATGGAGGGAGAAGGGTATTGGTTCTTTGAGAAATGTATATATTGATGACCATCTTGCATCTTTCCAGCAACTGCAGCACTCCTTTCAGCTTCCGGCATCACACTTTTTCCGTTTTTTACAGCTGAGACACTTTATCAGTTCACATTTCTCACAATATGAGCAAAAACCCCATAATCCTGTTCTGGAAGAAATGATGAGAATTGAGCCTTTTAGCAAAGGTGCGGTTTCTCGATTTTATGGCATATTACAGGCCCTGATTAGCCCTTCTTCACATTCATACAGGGACAATTGGCAAAGGGAGTTGGGCATGGAAATTTCGGACGACATGTGGGAAAATTGTATCGATAATATACACCGCAGCTCAATTAATGTCAGACACTCTTTAATCCAATTTAAAGTTGTTCATAGGCTGCATTTCTCCCCAGCTAAATTGAATAAGATTTTTCCCAATTCTTCTCCCATGTGTGGGAAGTGCTCCATTGAACAAGGAACTCTGTCTCACCAATTCATTACATGCCATAAATTGCAAAATTTCTGGAGTCAGCTGTTCGACTTTCTTTCCAAAGCTTATAAAAGGGAACTTCCCCCTGCCCCTTTGACAGCTCTTTTTGGAATTGTGGAACCAGGAATGGCCCTCAGTAAATATGTAAACCAGGCTATCTCACTATCTACCTTGTTAGCCAGGAAGTTAATTCTACAGGCCTGGAAATCAGAGAAACCCCCGACAATCAATATGTGGCTAAGGGAGCTGGGAGGAGTGTTGCACCTGGAGAGGATAAGGTTCACTCTATCTGATAGGGAGCCCCTATTTCAGAAAATCTGGGCACCTATCATTGGGTTGCTAGATGAGATGACCTGAGTGAATATAGTGTCGTGTTGCCCCCGGAGTGGTACCTGTTGTATGCCTTTATATTTTAATAGATCTTGATGCTGTTCGTTTTGCCCTTTGGATGTGTACTGTCATCAGCCTCATGTTGTTTGTATGTCATTCAGTGTAGTTAAGTTGTGTATGATGTTGTTGTGTTTTGTATGTCTCTGTTTTGTTTTATGTTGTTTTTTTGTATTTTCTTTATCTGTGCAAATCCTGTTGTCGATTTTTTTGAAAAACTCTTATGTGAAAAAAAACAAAACTGCAATAAACAGATGTTTAAAAAAAAAAGTATAAAAGGTTAAAATTATTGTGATGCTATATTAACACATTTTGCTGGGGACCCCCTGGAACCCCCCCAAGGACCCCTGGGGTTCCCCGGTCCCCACTTTGAGAACCGGTTAGGTAGAGGGTTAGAGTGAGGGACGGTTACAGTGAGGGAAACAGTATGAAATAGACAGAGAGTAAATGAGCAAATAGGGAGAGAGTGGGGGGAGTGTCAGAGTCAGAGCAAGAGAGAGAGAGAGAGAGAAGGGTAGCTGTTTCTCCTTGATTTTCGGATGTCACAGGAAATTGCGATAAAGCCTCTCCCTCACCCATTTGGAGATTTCTCAGCCTTTGGAGAGCAACATTTTCCTTTTTTCAACCCATTCTATCCAGAAATAGTCCTCACCCTGAAAATGCATAGCTGGCAGAAAGGGTATTAAAACGGAAAACCAATCGAGCCGCAGGGATCATGCGGAGCGCCTCATCTTAATGCCAAAACGGCGTGATATGAGCCATGATACACGCGTGGGTTTTACATCCGTACGTGTCACATCCATAACATCCAACGTTTATGTGACTTTACACCGCAGTTTAGAGGACTTTGTTTTATGATATCTAGCGCCGTAAAGCTGACGAAGGATATGATCAATGGGGATAAAATACGACAAACCTTGAAGTATTACTGCCTCATAAAAGGCGTACATCAAGCTATATTACTGCTAACCCGTGGAGCCCACGCCAAACACAGGGCCGGCATTGTCTGGTGTTTTTGCAATTCAAAGGACATATTGATCTATGTTAACACGAATCCATTTCTGTCTTATTTCCCCCAAGACTTTAGTCTCTAAATCCTGTACTTATTGAACTGTTACCTCACCACAGATGGACACGCACACACAGCGAAACACAGTTTTTCACTTGCCACCTCTAATCTCTATGCTACTGTATAGTCTATACGCAAACACGCACGCGCACGCACACGCACACGCACACGCACACGCACACGCACACACACACACACACACACACACACACACACACACACACACACACACACACACAAATGTGTTGAATTCGAGCCATGGCTGGCATCCTCTGTTTATAATATGATCTGGTCTGTGAAAATTAAGTGACACCTCCAGGCACAGACCCTCTCTGTTACAGATATGCCAAATGTAACCACATTAACGCTGGCATTTTGGGCATGCCATTATTGGCAAAAATATTCATTCCATTCATTTACAACAAATATATACAAAAATAAAAAAGTAAAAATAGCACATCTACAAGCTTGTGGATCGTCTACTACTGCATGTTCACTATTCATCGTATGATGAATAGGGCTTAAGTGGTTTTAAATATCAATGTGTTGTGTGTTCTGTGGCATGTGTCAAACAGATGTGGCAAGTATTCAACAGAAACAAAACAGCCAAAAAATGCAATGTTTCAAAGCCAGAGAGACATCAGTTGAAACAGTTATACTGTACATTCTTTCTCTCTCTCTCTCTCTCTATCTTTCTGAGACCCTCCATCTCTTGTTTCCTTCGCCCGTCTCTCAGCTGGGGTATTGCAGAACAGAGGGCCTGCTGTGTCTTTGTGCGTTGAAGACAAAAGCTCTGTTGTAACAAGTGCTGGTGTGTGTGTGTGGTGGTCCAGGCAGGTGGCTAGCCTTGATTGCATTAGAGCGATGACGTGCTCGGTCCTCCAGGGAGGAGGAGGAGGAGCGAAGAGACTAAGTGAGACACGAGGAGCAGGAAGAGAGGAGGGGGGGTTGGGGGGGGTAGGTGAGGGGGGGGGGGCTGCCAGCACCTCGGTCCGTCGTAACGACACATCTAATAATATGCCAGACCTACATATGGAAGGGTGAGATGAAAGGGCGGGGGGGATTTGTAGGTGTGTGTGTGTGTGTGTGTGTGTGTGTGGGGGGGGGGGGGGGTTAGCGCGGATCGTGACAGACCTAGCAAATATAAAGATGAATGAAATTGCGGGTCAGAAGAGGGCCTCACAGAAAGAAAAAAAGAGAAGACATGTTAGGGGCCAAGTGGGGATTGAGATGGAGCAATTGAGGGTGTAATTGAGGTGAAGGTGACGGGAGAAAGTGTCTCACAACTAAAATCAGCCTTCCAGATCAGGTGTTGGATGGAATAATGTCTTATGTGTGCCTTAAATGCTAGTATTATTCTCCTGTGTGTTTTGTCATATAGCCTAGTAAGCCTACCCATATTTAGTACCAGGTTCCATAACACCAGGGTTGTTATGTCCTCCTCTGTCTGTTGTGAGGAACAGGAAGTGTTTCATCCCTCTGTGTTCAAGAGAGAACGACCCGACCACTCGATGCGTCTCTACTTCTCCCTGTCAACTCATGCAATAAATGTACAGTATATAGGTACGTGTCTCCATCTACTTTTGTGTCAACATCCTGTTGTTTTACTGGCTTCCAAAGTCTGTTCCGAAGCTTCTGTTTGTTTGCTTCCGACACAGAATATCACTAGAAATGTGCACTCAGTGGAGTGCAAATCTCCGCCAGGAGGCACGCCCCTACCTCCCTCAGTGTCGTGCAAGTTGCCAAAACAAAGTCAAGATGACTCTGTTTTGGCATTGAGAATAAAAAACATTTTATAGCTTGAAATATCCAGTGTGTTTCACACAGTTGCTGAGCCACAGAGGACACTGTAGCAACCTGGCTCAGGCTGGGCGAATCAGTTTGGGTTAATTAACATTTTATTTCCCTAAGATGAAAATGAAATGAGGAGTGAAATGATTTCTTGTGTGCTTCCGTGACTGAGCATAAATGTTTAAAATCATTGGTCGGAAAGTCACATGATTGGTTTGGTCATGAGAATCACGACCCCATCCCCAGTGCATACTGTACACACACCATTCACACTATTTCCATCTTCTGCCCATTACCACAACCTGGTTTATAAGTAAGCTAGCCAGACACGTTAGTTAGCACTGTCATCCTAGGAGTCTTTACACATTGTATTATAAGATCTAGAGATCGCTACAGTACTGGAGATTTGTGGATTTTAGTGACCTACTGTAGGTTGCAGTTCCTCCTATTTTGACGACACTGAGGCCGATTCTACAAATGCCTTCTAAATCAGTAGTTCTCAAACCTTTTTAAGTTAAGGATCCCCAAATGTATATATTTGGCCATGGACCCCCCCAATCTGATTTTTTTTTGTGCCAGGGACCCCCCTGAAGAGAAGATTTGTGTTAAAAAATTCAAACTTATTACACTTTGTGACGCACTGTGAGCTTCTATATCTGCTATTTTTGAGAACCACTGTTCTAAACTTATTATATATGAATAGCTCAAATCTAAAATGACACAGATGCTTATCATGTTTTAATGGGTTAACATGAATCCCTAACCATGACTTTGCATATTGTTTCAATGCTTTTAGAATGAGTATGTACTGTTTACTGTACGAGTGAGGGACTCATGACCTCATTACTTGTAAAAGTCCTGGCTGCAGCCCCCTGGGTATGCTTATTGATCTGCTTAAGCGTATG
>NC_139951.1:25208362-25213362 GCF_963454915.1 Gymnoscopelus microlampas | reverse complement strand
GTCACCTGGATAAGGACATGGGAAGTGTCTATCATCTCTTCAAACTGACTATTCAATTTGTCTTTTGGATTGGTGAAAAATCAGTTTTGTGAGCCACCAAGACCCTTCCATAACCACTTAATCCCTATTTCAGAAATAGCCAAATAATTGCTATTCTACCATTGCATGGCGATGTGTTGTGAGCTTTTAGATCTATTTTCAAAAATGTTCATTTTGTTTGGAAATGTTTTGCCTATGAGGGACGCCAGGTTGAAAGAGGTTCAAATAAATGCTAAACAGTTTAAGCTTCTTGTGAAAGAAAAGACAGATGCGTATGTAACACGATTCAACGAACATTCAATGTCAATGTTAATGGCGTGTCCAGGGGTTGGCTTTGACACGCCATTAACATTTTGTGAATTTGATTCACGGCACTGACCGGTTTTCTGATAACTCTTAACATGTGACAAGAGAACAATGGATGAAGTTTAATTGCAAATGCGATTGTGACACAATCATGAGTCATGACGCAACTCCACATATAAGCCCCAGCCATTTGTGCCAGACTAGATTTTCAGCCATTTCATACACCTTATCTCGGTAGTCATGTGATCAAGATTTATCAGTCAGATTTAGCAGATTGTATTCCAATATGACTGCGGTCCAAACTTTGCGGGCCCTGGGTCCGGGATCTTTCTAGTTTCTTGTCTAATCTCCACTCTACTATCACTAAACGGAGAAAAGCCCCTCCAAAAAAAAAACGAACATACGTGAAATATCTCCATCCTTATTGGCTGAGGCGGCACATCTGACAGACGGACAGCCTATGTCAGTGGCTGGCGACGTCTTATCTGTTCAGCACCATATTGAAAATGTTAATGAGTCTTTTTGATCAACACTGTCCCTGTCTGTCAAGCTAGCCTTTCAACTGATCTGTTTGTTTGTCCGGAGAGCATGGGGGAATGTCCTGGTCCCCACTGACCGCCGAGTTGGATTAATCCATTTAGACCGGGAACGCATCTGTGTGTCATTTTTAGATTTCTTTGGGCTATTCAAAAATAGCAGATACACAAGCTCATAGCGCTGCACCGAGTGCCGCGCTATGAGCTTGTAGATCTGCTATTTTTGGAAAAATCGTGAACATTTGTGCAAATATTTCAATATATATTTTTAAAGGGAACATTTAACTCAAATCTTTGCTTCATGGAGGTCCCTGGAACAACATATTTTGAGATGGGGGTCCACTGCCAAATACATATCATTTTGGGGGTCCTTGACATGAAAAAGTTTGAGCACCACTGATATAGCAACATACGTTTTTAAAAAATCTGTAGGATTTAGAACACATTTGTAGAATCCCACGAAGCAAAGATTTGAGTAAAGATTTACACAAATTTTCACGATTTTTCTAAACATAGCAGATCTACAAGCTCATAGCGCGGCACTCGGTGCCGCACTATGAGCTTGTATATCTGCTATTTTTGAATAGGCCAAAGAAAAAAATAAGAAATGACAAAGATGCGTTCCCGGTCGTAATGGATTAAGAAGTAGCTGTGACATGAAGAGTGCGGCACCCCGCCACACATCATCCATCACAGCTGATCGGAACCCGTCCCCATGCAGTTCCCAGTTATTGATCAGGACGTTAAAATGTAAGCAGTGTGTCTGAGACAGAGGGGAAAGAGTGAGAGATGGGGAGAAAGAACACAATTGAGCAAGATAAAGTAGGGAAATAGTGTGGGGAAATGGGTGGGACGAAAAGAGAGACAAGACAGAGTATAGCGAGGTCTTGGGTAGGGAGAGGGATTTATTCCATTCAAATCCTAAATGGAGTTTCACGAAAAAATAAAATGGCAGCATCAGCAAGCAGAGAGAGAGAGAGAGAGAGAGAGAGAGAGAGAGAGAGAGAGAGAGAGAGAGAGAGAGAGAGAGAGAAGCATCTAAGCAGGAATGAAAGGAAAATGATGAATGGAGAGTGAATGGAGAACTGCCATGAAGGAAAAAGAAAGAGAATGAGAGCAGAAAGCAGAGTAATGAACAGACTGTAGTTGAAGTACTGTAACCACAGTGGTTCACTCCACGCACAGAGAGGGGGAACAATGAAACGAGTGCAGATCTTTGATGTCGCTCAATCTCCATGGTGACAAGAGTAGAAATTAATTATGAAGGACAATACGGATGGGAGCGAGTGGCTTTGTCATGTCACAATACAGTATGTGGGTGATCACTGCAATTGGCACCAAGTATTTCTGAAGGTATCTACTTTGTGATAAATACCACTGATTGCAAATATGGGCCCCCGGAGAATCATTTGCAAGACATTGCCTTGGCTATTGTCTTGGAGTATCTATACAGCTGAATCTACGGGATTTTCATAAATTGAGCCACCGATAGTCCAAATAATAATAATTCACTCAAGGCGGGTCTGGTTGTTGAGAAATGGTTGTGAGAAATCCACATTCTCTCCTTTCTCGTCACAGAATCTTGCCATTGGAAGAAAAAGTATTGAGGGAAATCAATGTGTAAAACAGGTAAACTGATGGTAATTTCTCTTGACGTGGGAACAAATTGCACTTGGAATAGTTTTCTTTGCTTTTCTTTTTTGCAATATGAAAACGTCTCAACCTATCAGATTTCACCAGTAGGAAAGAAAACTACTAACATATGAACAAGCAAACAAGTAAATATAAGACATACATGCGTGAACTGAACTTCATTCTATTGAACCACAAGCCTTCGAAAACAACAGATCTACAAGCACTACATTACATCGGAGATGCTTTGAAATTGTTAGTGGGAGCCCTGCGAACAACAATCTGTTGCACAGTGTTCTAATCAGCACCAAAAATGCTCTTATTTTATCCCATAGACGCATCTGTGTCACTTTCTCATTTGAGTTAAAAAGCATTATTTTACACTTTGGCTATTCAAAAATAGCATATATACAAGCTCATAGAGCTTGTAGATCTGCTATTTTTGAAAAATCGTGAAAATGTGTGCAAATCTTTGAATATATATTGTTTAAAGTGAACATTTTTAACTATTCTTTGCTTCTGGGGGTCCCTGGAACAAAACATTTTGAGATGGGGGTCGGCGGCCAAATACAGATCATTTTGAGGGTCCTTGACATGAAAAAGTTTGAGCACCACTGACATACTGTATAAACATACGTTTTTTTCAGAAAACTGTTGGGATTTAGAAGACATTTTGTAGAATCGGAACCTCAGGTCTTAATGGGTTAACCACTGAAAAAACAAAAAATCATTATACTGAACATGACGTGTCATGATTGGAGCTGGCAGATAAAACCTCTCACCTGCTCGTCTGAGCGGCCGCGCTCACTAGAAACAATGTCTCATTTTGCTCTGCTCATTAGCCATGTGACGCTCTCCCAGACTCGCTGATGTTGTCCCCCCCGAGGCCTAATAGCCTCAATTACCATTAGGGCTGGAGCTCAGAAGCATGTTCCCTACATGACACATGATATTCAGAGCCCTTGCTTGCACCGTGCACACGCACCCACACACACACACACACGCGCGCGCGCACACACACGCGCACAAGCTTCACACTTGACAAGGGAGGGAACATGTCAGGGGGAATAGAGCCAGTAATGCATTAAAAGAGGTTGAAAGAGAGGAAAATGGGAGGGACAGGGGAGAGAGAGAGCGTGAGAGAGAGAGAGAGAGAGAGAGAGAGAGAGAGAGAGAGAGAGAGAGAGAGAGAGTGAGAGAGAGAGAGAGAGAGGAGATATGGAGAGAGACTTGACAGAGAAAGAGAGAAAGGAGCAATAGATCAGGGGTTCTCAAACCTCTTTATTTTTTCATTTGTCTACGTGCAAAATCCACCATCACCTTCCTGTGATCCCACTTGGAGCCCTGACCCATAGGCTGAGAACCTCTGCAATAGAGTGAGAGGAGAGAGAAAGACGGAGAGAGAGAGAGAGAGAGAGACGGAGAGAGAGAGAGAGAGAGAGAGAGAGAGAGAGAGAGACGGAGAGAGAGAGAGAGAGAGAGAGAGAGAGAGAGAGAGAGAGAGAGAGAGAGAGAGAGAGAGAGAGAGAGAGAGAGAGAGAAGCAGGAGTGAGAGGAGAGAGAGAGAGAGAGAGAGAGAGAGAGAGACTCCACCAAGGTAGAAAGGGTATTATTATTTTTAAAAGTGCATTTTCTAATAATGAAGGGCTGCGGTTGCCAGGCTGCTGCTGGTGGGGGTGGTGGAGGTGGGGGTGGGTGGGGGTGGCATTGGGCCTGGATTAGCACTTACAGTATAGCATTGGGGGAGGGCAAAAACTCATAGTGAATTAAAGTCTGTTTTAATGGGAGCTGCTTTTAATTTCACTAAAAGCACTTCTATTAGCTATATTTAAACCACTTTATCCATTTTTTTTAATGTAACCTCAGTCCCAGCGGATAAACAATTGACTTAGTTTTAAGCTGCAGATGCAGTACTTTGCCGCAGCACAGTTTCCAGTCATGTTAATTTTAGTTTGATTAGTTAATCCTCATTTAGTTAAGTGTCTCTCTGGGGTGAAGGAAATGGACAGATCAGGGCCAGGACTGGCTGTATAATCCAATTACAGCACTTTACAGTACAACTGGCTGTTTCTTTTTAACGATCAAGACCATGATTTACAGTATGCAGTCATTGGACATGATTGACAGCTTGTACATTCATTAATGCCGTCACTCATTTACTTCTTCACACATGAGTCATTTGTCAGATTCATTCATTGACAGATTGAATGATCGGTTGAACCATCTCGCTGATTGAGCAATATTTTGGTCTTTTTGCTTTTCAGACACCCTCTCTAACTCTCTGTCTATCGTTGATGTAGGGCAGAAAACTTGTATCTCCATGTTTCAACTCCGTATGTTTTTTTCATAAATGAATTCCCTATACTTCGTCATACTACAGTGTCACACGTAGGGCATTAACAGAATAATCGAATATTCGAATATTCGACTATCAAACCGACTATTCGACTATCAAACCACTATTCGATTATTCGATAAAAAAAAAAA
>NC_139951.1:25175862-25203362 GCF_963454915.1 Gymnoscopelus microlampas | reverse complement strand
TTGATAAAACTGTCCAACACCGGTGGATAAGAAACTTGTTTTATTTGCAAGATTGCAAACGGGCGATTTCTTTCTTTTTTCTTTTTGATATTACAACAGTCGTGGAGTAAAGGGTAGGCCATTTTGCGGCGCGCAGGCTCAAAGTTTTAACGCGGTATTTAAACGTGCCGACTCAGCAGATAAGGTGTGGAAGATAACCTCAGTCACTCACTAGCTATGCCTCCTCTTTTCAGTGGGACTCTGAAAAAGACAAGGAAGCAATTATCCACCCGCCATACATTCATTTCCCGGCACTCTCTGTGTGTGTGTGTGTGTGTGTGTGTGTGTGTGTGTGTGTGTGTGTGTGTGTGTGTGTGTGTGTGTGTGTGTGTGTGTGTGTGTGTCGCTCTGTGCTTATCTCTCTGATTCCCCCTTTCTTTTTTCTTGCTCTTTCTTTTTCCCTCACACCGCATCACCATCTCCACGACTCTCTTTGTCTCACTACCTCCATTGTTATCTATCTTCTCCCTCCGCGCCTCCCTGCTCGTCCAACGTGATGACTAATGGAGGGAGAGGAGCACAGCTGCAGGTGAGGGAGGGTGACCATGTCGCTGGCGGTTGGGAGTGCCACGCCTCATTTGGACTCATTTCTGTGCTTGTCTGTGTGTGTGAGTGTGAGTGTGAGTGTGAGTGTGAGTGTGAGTGTGAGTGAGTGTGTGTGTGTGTGTGTGTGTGTGTGTGTGTGTGTGTGTGTGTGTGTGTGTGTGTGTGTGTGTTACTAAAACGTCCCCACAAGTATAGTAGAATATGAGAAATAGATGTTGTGAGGACCATTTTCTTGGTCCTGACAAGAGAAATTGTTATTTTATGGTTGAATAAAGATTTTTAGAGTTTACAATTAGAAAAAGATTCAGGTTAGGGTTAGGTTTAGGATTAGACCTATAGAGGTTAGGTTTAGGGGCTTGGGGTTAGATTTCCCCCTATTTTATACTTAGTTGTGAGGCGATGTCAAAATGCGACATGTTGTGAGCTTGTAGATCGGCTATTTTTCGGCTTTAGACTTGCGGCCAAAAATGCCCCAAAGAAATCATAAATCAATCATAAAATCGGCTTCCTAAAATGTTGATGTCCTCACAAGTGTGGTAATACAAACGTGTGTGTGTGTGTGTGTGTGTGTGTGTGTGTGTGTGTGTGTGTGTGTGTGTGTGTGTGTGTGTGTGTGTGTGTGTGTGTGTGTGCGTGTGCGTGTGTGTGTCTTATATTTTCACACCATTAGTCAGCATTGATCACAAGTCCAGACAGGGAGAACTGGACTTTTAGGTACCTTTCCGTCACTTCAGAGAGTTAGCAATGGCTTGGAAACTGTTGAGGGAAATAATAGTATGGATGGAGCGTGAGAAAAGATAGCTATTTGTCGTGCCGAATTCGACCTCTCCCTGAGTATCTGAAGACACTGAAGCTGCAGCGCATTTTATCTGTAGAGGAGGAGATATGGACGGATCACAATAGCGCACAGACAGTTAGCCTACAATACATTTATCCAACAACGTCGCAGCAGTGTTGTCACTGGTGGTAGGGAAATGAGGACGACACGGGATATTATACGTTATTAAATGTGACAAGTGCCTATTGCCTTCCATATCTGCTATGACTTTGGAGAGTGATATTTGGAGGGGAGAGAGCATGATGGACCAGTGGCTGCTATACTGCCTTGTTCAAAAAGCTGGAAGGCTGGCGTCATCTTGGAAGGTTAATTTAGGAGAGCTGAAACAATGACTACATTAAAATTCTCTCCGTCTTTTCTTCTCCCCCCCACACCCAACCCCCCTCCCCCCCGACACACGCACACACTCTCTTTTTCTCTCTGTCACTCTCTTTCATTACACCCTGTTTCACTATCTACCTCTCTATTTTTCTGATTGATACACCAATTTCGCGAAGATTTCACGCCTGAGGGATCCCAAATGGTTCTGGTCTCATGATGACAAACAGATCAATTTTTATAGAGTTGAGAGTTGCTGGTCTTGAAAATGGTTTGATTATCATCAAAAGCCACAGAGGTGTGTGGTGGCGATGCTCGCTTTCTTCGCCTGTCTGTGACACACCTTGAACCACCGTTCATCAGACAGTCTAGTTGTAAGTCATCATATGAACTTGTGCTTGTGTATAATAGGATTTATCAGCTGCAAAGAGAGGCGGTAACGTGATGTGAAGGTTGACAGTTCAATTCCCCACATTCTGAAGCTACAATAGGTAAGCTGGGCTCACACTAAAGGAGTGCTAAAATCCGAAACGAATCAGGTTGCATCACACAAAAGAATCTTAACAGACTCAGACTTTCTTCTCAATTTCACGCAACACAAACCAAATACATGAAAAGGGCTTAAAAAATATGCATTTTGAGTTGTCAGAGATATTGTTAGAAAAATGCTTATGATAACCTTTGTGGTAGTTTCACAGTAAAATCCTCAGTGTTAATTGAACTCGGAGAGTGTACAACTGGAAGACAAACGTTCACTCTCTGAGTTCAATTAAGTCCCAGGGTTTAACATTTACGGTGTACAACACAGCAGGCATGTCAGCCTCAAAGCACCGTGGATCTGACGGTCCCCAGATCTCTGCCAGTCTGCCTGCATGAAGCTACCTGCTGCTTTGAGATACCACGGGTAGCCTGGAGTTATACTCCCACTCGGTTATACTAGCACCTGCACCTGCATGCACGTCACACGCACGTGTCGTGCATGCACATCACGCACGCACAGCGCGCGCGCACACGCACACGCACACGCACACACACACACACACACACACACACACACACACACACACACAAACACAGTTCTGTGTACTATGAAACACACAAGCAAACAAAAGGGCAGACACACATATGCAATAATATACCGGTGATCCATTTACACTGACAAAGCACGTGCACAAACACACAATTAATATGCTTGATCATTATGTATGTAAAATACCAACACAAGTGTGTATCTGGGGGCCTATCTGAGGGAGGTGGCATGCAGGTCTGTTGCAGACTGGTGCCAGGAAAACAGACTCTTCCTGAACAACAGTAAGAACAAAGAGTTGATCGTGGACTTCTGTAAACAAAGGCAGAGGTCTTACACGACCCTCCTGATCAACGGAGCACCAGTGCAGAGGGTGAGCAGCCTTCCTAAGTACCTACAGCAGTGGTTCTCAAACTTTTTCATGTCAAGGACCCCCATATTTACACTTATTAGCCCGCGGACCCCCATTTGAAAAGATATGCCAGGGACCCCCATAAGAGAAGATTTTTTTAAGGCGCTAGCAGTGATTCTCAACCATTTTAATTTCAAGAACCCCCAGTTTGACATGCATTAGGCTACGGACCCCCATTTAATGGCGTTTCTATCTCTGGGACCCCAATTTATATTGTAAAATAAATGTTAATTTACCTCTCAGAGTTACAGACCCATAAGGGTCCATTTGGTTCCTAACTATCCATCATTTAGCTGGGGACCCCCTGGAACTCCCTCAAGGACCCATGGGGGTCCCCGGACCCCACTTTGAGAACCAATGACCTACAGTATAGGGGTGCACATCGGAGAGGACCTGACTTGACGAATGTGCACAGAGACAGTGGCAAACAAAGGCGAGACAATGCCTACACCTACACCACCTCAGGCTCAGCAAAGGAAATTCAAGGTCTCACCGACGGTACGGAAAGCCTTCTGCTCCGCTACCACCTAGAGAACATCCTGACAGGGGGTTATCACTGTGTGGAATGGAAATAACAGTGAGTTCAGTCAGATAACTCACGAATAGATTGAACCAATATTATAGACCGAATATATATATTGAACAAATATATAGAATGAGAATACTAGTGGATGTAATATTTTATCTTGGCGTTCAGGCTCTGCTATATTTTTTCCCTGCTCAGCACAATTTAGACAACCATCTAACCATTAAGAGCAGGGAGATTCTGTAGATATATAATAACAACCCCCCATGGGGAACAGACCAATAGCAGAGCCCGCACCACCCCTGGTGGTGCTGGGGTGGTGCTGGGAGCAAACGCCGCATGACAACAACCATAACACACGAGCGGAAGGAACGCAAACTTTAGGTGAGCTTAAACAACCCGCCCGATTGGACAGCTGATTGCCACGTCAGTAAATGACGTATGGGTCTTGCATGACGCTGTATATACAGCCACATAATAATGAGCATACATGTAACCTCTCGAGTGTATGCTGCCTGAACTAACTCGCAGGCTACGTATCATTTCTGTGGAAGGTGGTGCGGTCCGCCGAGTGCCCCACAAGGTACAGTAGCTCCCTCCTGTCGCTGCAGGACGCATACGACAACGAGAGGCTTATGAAGGACAAATAGCACCCTAGTAACGGACTGCTCATGATCATACAGACAGACTGGTAAGCGCTTGAGGTCTCTCTCAGCCCATATAGGGCTCAAGGCTTAGGAAGAGCTTTTCCCCTGCAGCTGTCAGCCCGGAACACACATATACATTTAAAAAAAGGGGGATTTCTTTTTTATCTTTGCTTGCATATAATGTACATGCCGCTATCTTGTTTTCTTCTTCTTATTTTTTTTATTTCATTACTGTCTCCCTGTTGTGGTTAGTGTCCACCCTGAGAAAGAGAGGTTGGGGTACATATTCCCAGTCATACCAAAGACTATTCAAAAATGGTAACCGATGCCTCCCTGCTTGGGACTCAGCGTCAAGGGTTGGACTGGGAGTAACATACAGTACATAGCCTACTGCGACATACAGACTCACGATAAGGAAACAGGAGATAGGCTCCTGACTTAACGGGCCACATAGCTCGGGAACCGTTGGTTCCAAAAAGTCTACTATTCTTTTTTCTTGTGTATATTCCTGTTGTTGCACAGTCTTGCGGACCATGTCACGCAAACATTTCGCTGCTTGTATCTGTATGAGTATAATAAAATATACCCGTCTTGATTCTTGTACTCTACGTACACACACAAATGCTGTGCATTTGCAGACCCCAGCACAAAGAATAGTGTGTCATGTTTGCGCGTTCAATGCCCACAGATACCTTCAGTAGGTACATATACTGCACATAATGCATTTGTGTGCGGATCCATGTGCAAATGCGGTAATTAATGTGTCTCCTTCTGCGCTGAACATTCTGCAGAGCATATTTTCCCGGTGAGCGTACAGTATATCTGAAAGGGCTTTGATCACAGCATGATCCTTCCATGGCAAGGTGAGCAGCACATTTACATCTCATTCTCACAGCACTCGGCAAGGTGAACCTGCTGCCTGCCTCAATGACTACTTTGCTTTGTGCTTGTGCTATTGTGCGTGGTGTGTGGCGTACTGTACATGTGCACATTGTCGCACTCTTTACCTGTGCATATAATATGGGTGTTTCATATTGCAGGAGTTCCCATGCCAGGACCCGAAATAGCCATAACTTCTGGCTGGACCCCCCATTGTGAAAAGGCAAAATAAATAAAATACACTTGACAGTTCCTGAAATAACAGTGTGGGTAGTGTTGGTATAGCCGGTATTTAATAGTTAAAAATGTTGGTGTTCAGAGTGTTGTTAGTAAGACACCGTGGTGCATCCGGCTTTGTCGAGCGTCTACACTACACAAACACAATTGTCCCGTGTTCGGTGGAGGGAAGCCGTGCAGGGAGGGTGATAATTGTCACTGCATGTAATCCTACGGGCTGGGGCGGCACCTGTCAGCGGGGAGTGTTGGGCGGGAGGAGTAGGACGAAAGCTCTACGTCCTCTCTCGGTGGGGGCTCCTCACTGGCAGGTGATTCAGTAGGATACAACAGCAGTGACAACACAGAAATGTGTGTGGGGAGGAATCAATTGGCATAACGACTAAATTGTGGAGGAAAAGAATTATGACAGTCATGTTTCAGGGCTAGCATTAAGAGTGCCTTTAAGAGAAGTAATTAATTCTAAACATGGCAGGTGCAGTTAATTAGTGGGCAGTTACAGTGTGGAGGAACATCTCTATTGTAAAGATTCTGGTTGTACTGTATGTACTGTAGATACTTACGAAAATGTGGTGACATTTTTATGATTTCATCTGGCTCCACTTTGACTAAATGGATTTTCCTACTCAAACTAATTGGCAATCAAAAGTGAAATAACTCATAAAGTACAAAATATATCAAGAACATAAATGACAGCCGACATGTCCTAAGCACTGGCCTTAGGCCACCACTGGCAAAACTGTGGTGGCCCAGATTGATTTCTACACATTCAGACACAAACATGTGCATAATCATGCACATACACAGGTGTGCTGTGTATGTGCATACAGTCCAGCATGCATTAGTGAGTGCGTTGTTTCACCCTTGCCTTCCACCTATGTGAAAACTGCATTCATGCCTCATATCGTTGCTGAAAACTCTTCTCTCCAATTGAAACTTCCTATGTGTTTTTTTTGGTAAATGAATACCCTACATCGTCATGCTACAGTGTCACACAAAAGTGTGAATGCACACAACGCACTGCTTCTTGAGCTTGTAGATCGGCTATTTTTGAATTTGAATTCTGAAAAGTAACTGTGTTTTGGACATATGAGGTTTTCACCTGACAGCAACGGTATGCACACAAATACGCCTGCAGAGTGTTAAGGTATGAATCACTACGGTTTGACCACGAGCATACAGCAATTTTCAGCATTGTGAGTCTCCATCTGGAGCAGCAGCGGCAGCGGCTTCACAAAGTGCAGAAATGACAGCGAAAAGGGCCTTGAGTGTGTGTGGATGTGAGCGCATCAGTACGGCATCATTTACCAGCCCACTAAATCCTGGGCCAAGGCTTCCGAGCAGACAGCTACAGCAGCAGCAGGCAAAGAATAGTGGATTGTACACCAGAGACCAATGACTCGTAACGTTCAGCACCTCTGATGAGAAGGACAGGAGGCGGAAGGACAACTTGAGCTTGATTTAGATCTTGCCAAACAATGGTGGTACACCGCCCACCTGCTGAGACATCCACATTAGTCTTCAGACAATAAAAGGTGCACGGTTTGTGGACATGTTTACAAAGGGCCAACCCCATGTTTTTGGTGGCCCTAAACAAGAAATGTGTGGCCTCATAACAGAAAATAAAACCACCAGATATGTTTCACAGCTGACTGGATGAATTCACTTTCACTTAGCCAAAGCTTTGTCAGTCTCAGAGTAAGGGGTACAGTGGAGGTTCATACTGTATCTGTTCCTCATAGTGCAATCGTTTATGTACATGGGCTATGATTTACATTACATTACATTACAGTCATTTAGCAGACGCTTTTATCAAAAGCGACTTACAATAAGTGCAACTAAGAGTATACCAAGCGCCAAAGTAAAAGTGCAATATATCAGCTACCTACTTTCATAAACAGATGAGACAAAGTAGGAAAATGAAATGAGCAAGAGCTAAAACAAATAAGTGTATCGAATAAACAAGATCCAATAAGACAAGAGCTCGTACAACTAAATTAACAACAAGTACGCCAGGCAAAGAGGAAGGGTAGTGTTTCCTGAGGAGGTGGGTTTTCAGCCTGCGGCGAAAGATGGGCAGTGACTCTGCTGTCCTGACATCAGTGGGGAGTTCATTCCACCACTGTGGGGTCAGAACAGAAAAAAATTGTGACCGTGTAGATCGGCCAGAAGGACCCCTGAGCGACGAGGCAATCAGTCGCCCTGAGGCGGCAGACCGAAGTGGTCGGGCAGGGGTGTAAGCCTTGACCATAGCCTGGAGGTAAGAAGGAGCAGTTCCTTTCACTGCCCTATAGGCTAGCACCAGGGTTTTAAACTGGATGTGAGCCGCTACGGGGAGCCAGTGTAAAGAACGGAGAACAGTTCATGCCATTTACTCAATGCAACAAAAAAAGGGCCCTTCCCTTCCATTTCTACACATACAGAGTTAACAATTTAAGTCCTATATACTTTGTTGTACGACGACTACGAGCTCTCAATGCATTGCGATGTGAACTTGTAGATCTGCTATTTATGCTATTTTGGACATTTGGGGAAAAAGTTGACAGTTTTTACTTTTTTCTGAAAGTTTTCGGTTATAATGACTTGATCAAAATAGGAGTGAAAGTGCTTAAATTACCACTTAGGATTTAACAATGCTCCCCCTCACTCTCACAAGCCTTCACCACTTAGAAGAAAAGGGAGAAGCTGACGGCAGGTGCAGAGGCAGAGAGATGTCTCCCAGTAGGCCCCATCGGCGGGCCTTATCCAATCAGTCCAGGTAATGATGTGCTGCTGGGTTTGTCCAGTCCCAGACGGCAGGCAGAATACAGGTGAGTGTGATTAGTCCAGGAAGCAGCGCTACAGCGCCCGGTATAAACACCACGACAGGCACAACTCATCTATCATGGCTTGATTGTCCTCAGCTGGAAAGGGATGGATCCTTGTTCTCAGCTAATCATCTCACAAATATGTCCCTATTGGAATGAGAGATTGTGCGTCTCGAAATACATTGTTGGAAAAGTATGCACTTCGTCTGTTTTGTCTGTGTTGGGGTGTGCGTGTGCGTGTGCGTGTGCGTGTGTGTGTGTGTGTGTGTGTGTGTGTGTGTGTGTGTGTGCGCGTGCGTGTGTGTGTGTGTGTGTGTGTGTGTGTGTGTGCGTGTGAGTCCATATACAATAGTCCAAGTTAGCACACAAGGTTAAATATGTTTTGTCATGTGTGTGTCTTTTGTGTGTCTGACCTAGAAAGTCTAGGAAGCACAATAAGGGCAAAACAGAATAACTGCAGACAAACAACATGCAACAATTGTAAGCTAAGCGAAGATAATTACCTATCTGTTACGTGATTCAAGCACACAACACATGAAAAAAAGATAAAATAAAGGCTGTCTATCAGTCTGTGGTCATGGTGGCCATTGTTGCTCATAAACATGGGACATTGTCATCGTGCAAGATATGACTCCATTCTCCAATGATTTTCTGTCCTGGTCGGTGCATAACACGAGTTCCATTATCTCCTGAAACTCAAGAGCCCGGGACCATCAACGATGATTTCACCAATCAATAAGGTAATTTCATACAGGAACATACAGGGACTTACAAACAAAGGCGGTGGGTGGGGAGTGTAAGCGAAGAATCCTGTATACCAGTGGTTCTCAACCAGTGGTCCGGGGACCACCAGTGGTCCTTGAGGTGGGTTCCAGGGGGTCCCCAGACAAATTAATAGTTAGGAACCAAATTGACCCCTGTTTGTCTGTAACTCTGAGAGTGTACAAATGCCAACCAAATGGACCCTAACGGGTCCATTTGGTGCCATTTGTACACTCTCAGAGTTAAATGAACACTGATGATGATACTACAGTGTAGATTGGGACCCCCGAGAAATCAGTCCCTGGCATATCTTTTGAAATGGGGGTCCCTGGGCTAATATATGTCAATTTTGGGGTCCTTGACGCAAAAGAACTGCTGTATACGGCGAACATATGCGCAGCCCCCCCACCACCACCCCCTCCCAGCCCTCAGACATGGGGTGGGGGGGATGAAGGATGGGGGGGGGTGGACATCAAGGGGTCCATCTGGCGGTGTGGAATATCAGCGGAAAAATGGACAATTGGACACTTTTATCTGCTGCCTTTGATGTCAGAGATGAATCTGATGGGGGGGTCTCAAGGATGAGGCATCGCTGTAGGAGGGGTGGAGAGGTGGAGGGAGGAGGAGAGAGGAAGGGAGTGATCTTGAGAGGGAAGCAGAGATGGACAGAGGGTGGAAGAAAGGAAAGATGGAAGGGCAGAGAGAGAGAGGGAGGAAGCAGGTATAGGGATGAAGGGAAGGGGGGTCGGGAGGGAGCGGAGGCGAGGGGGGGGGCGAGAGACGGAGGGGTGGGTAGAGGCGGGGGGGGGGGGGGTTGGAGGACAGGTGCAGAGATCGAGACTAATCAAAACAAGCATGTTGGAAAAGAGGAGAGGAAGAAAGAAAGGAGTGGCGAGAAGAGAGATAAAAGATAAAAGAGAACATAAGCAACCAATAGAGAGAGAGAGAGAGAGAGAGAGAGAGAGAGAGATGAGAGCGAGAGAGAGAGAGACAGAGTGGAGAGACCCCACGGCGAATGGTGTTTAAACATTTACCTGGGTCTGCCTATGCTGTGGGGGAGGAATGGCTGTTTGATTCCATTACACTTCTATTACGGCTGTAGTTAATGGTTGCGTCACAGTCTATTAACTGCATTCATCTTTGCCTCTGATATATAACAGGACATTTCAGCGCTGAACAAAGACAGATGACTCTGGGCTCCCTGCTACGCCATTACCATTCATACCTTATTTCCATGCCAGTGGAGGACAAACACACACACACACGCACACGCACGCACGCACACGCACATGCACGCACACACACACACTCTGACTCTCAAACATGCCTGCACAAACAGATCCAGACATACGCACAGGCACAAATACACAACAAAGTTCTCAAACAGATGGAAAATATTTGTACACTCAAAAACTACACCGAGCAAACCCAGTTGCAGATAAATGACAAGACACATGTGCAAGCATGCACGCACGCATGCACACAAACACAAAGATGCGCGCACGCACACACACACACACACACACACACACACACACACACACACACACACACACACACACACACACACACACACACACACACACAGTCTCCCTGTCCTCCATACACCATCACTGCAGCGACAGACACTCTGCTTTGATAATGGCAAACCGAGAGAGATGGTTGGTGTAATCTAAACAAGTCAATTATCTGTGTGTGCTTCCAGCCATGATCACAACACATTACTGTAACCACATTCAATATGAAACACTGGAATGACACAAACACACCTGAAGATAGATATCGGACCTGACAAGCGGAGGTTTGTTTGTATGAAAATACGTATGTGCATGCAGTGTTCATATACTATTATCTGTTATAGTGATTCTGTGTGTTGGTAAACTTTCATGTCCATGTGCATATACTGGATCTGGAGGAATATCTGTGTATGCTTTTTGTGAAAATGTGCATGTTTATTTTCCGTGTCTGTGCATTTGTATACTAGAGGTTCAGGCCGCTACGTGGCCCTCACATCTAGATCTAGTAGCCAACAATATAGGCTATATGCTATTATTACAATTATTGTGGTCATGCACATGGCTACATATTTATGACAAACGCAATGCAACAACAGAAGACGGCACATATCTATTGAATTGTGTTTATGTCGTTGCGTCCTGCCATCACTGCAATAACGGCAGGTCACAGAAGTGGCAGGACGCAAGGACATAAACAGAATTCAATAGGTAACCAAATGCACTGTAACACGCGACACGAGCGGTGGGCTAAAGAGCCCTTCCGGTGAAAGATGTTGCATAATCACGTAGAAATGTTTCGTAATCATGTAGCGCCGCAAATATGGGCCAAAAAACGAATGCAAATGTATGCTGAACAAAATGTAGACTATGCAATGGCTACAGTCATGATCGATTTTTAGGCTAAAATGTGTTGGAAATTGGACACGTGGTCTGCTAGAAGCCTAGAACTAAGCTCAACAAAGAATGCGGATAAACAGGAAGTGTCGAACCACGAGCCAATTGTATAAATAGATGTGCCCTGTGTGTGATTCAGTATGTTAGCCTGTGTGGGTACTTTTTGTGTGCATCTGGCAGTGATATGATTTGTATGAGTGAGAGAGAACTCCTGACAAAGTACTCCATCACACTCCATCCCCACGGCACCCATGTTCATATTATTTGAACCGGGTACCATACATGGTCTCAGCAGTGTCCTCATTAAAGCCTCTCACAAGCTGTCTGTCTGTCTGTCTGTCTGTCTGTCTGTCTGTCCGTCTGTCTCTGTCTTTCCACCCTGTGTTAATCTATTTAGGCTGGCTTTTAGGCTTCTCTCCGCCAGCCCCCCTATTTCACTATTTATGAGGACTAATCGATACAGTGAGGAGGAGGCACTGACGCAAGAGCTGGTTCAGGGGGGAAACCACAGGGGAGGGGCCCATCAAAGAGCGAGCGCACCCCGCTCTCCAGGCCTGAAAGAGGACACTGCTTGACACGATAATACAACTTAATACATCATGTGAAGAGCCGCGACCCCGCGAGAAGTGGGGGCGAGCTGGAGGCTAATGTCCCGTTAAAGTAGTTTCATTCTACCTTCCTCCATCCTTTCTATCATTTCTTAACCCCCACCCACCACCACCACCTACAACCCCCTCATCCATTGTATGCCCAAAAAGGCCAATTATGCTCCAAAAAGCAGTGAAAATAACTCATACATTTCGCCGGCGGTTCTGACAAACAGAGCACCTCATTGTATCGGCCCTTTTGGCAACGGTTGCCCAGGCAAAAATTACATTGTCACTTAACTATTAATGAAGACAAGTTTGTGGGCAGTCTTTGATCCCGTTTAATTAATATTAATTCTCCGTCAGCCCTTGTTACGGGCATTATTAAGCTGTATCCGGAAGCAAAACGAGCCTTCTGACCTCAGCGGCGAGTTGGAATAAATCTCTCTCTATCATTTAGCGGCCCGTGAGCAGCCGAAATATCTTAACAAACAACCAGGCACTGTGAGATACGTGAGCAGAATGCACAAGACCTGAGAGTGACTCACAGAGGGGAGAGAGTTTTAAATATTCTCTGGTATGGTGCTGATTTGATACAACACAATATTACAGAATGTGGCAATATGTTGAAGATGATGTTCTTATAGCCCCTACCCCTTCTCCCTCAAGAGGCCTTGCCTTTTACCAGGCCACAATTGTAAATAAGAATTTGTTCTTAATTGGCTGGTTAAATAAAGGTTACATTAAAAAAGGATTATAGATTCTAAATAGCTTTAAAGGACATAAACATTACATTACAGTCATTTAGCAGACGCTTTTATCCAAAGCGACTTACAATAAGTGCATTCAACATAGGTAGGGAACGAAACTACTAATCACCAGAAGTCTTAAGTGCATTCTCTTCTAAAACAAGCAACTAAGAGTATACCTAGCGCTAAGGTAAAAGTGCAATATATCAGCCACCGACTTTCTTAAACAGTTGAGACAAATAGGAAATCAAATGAGCAAGAGCTAAAACAAATAAGTGTATCGAATAAACAAGATCCAAAAAATAATAAAACAAGAGCTTGTACAACTAGTTAACAAGTAGGCAAGGCGAAGAGGAAGGGTAGTGTTTCCTGAAGAGGTGGGTTTTCAGCCTGCAGCGAAAGATGGGCAGTGACTCTGTGGGGAGTTCACTGATGAATTGTCTTTACCCATGAATTGTCTTTACCCAGACTGGAAATAACTATTTAAACATTAATGACCGATGTTACATAATTGAGATGGTTTTGTGAATACAAATATAAATCAAATAATATATATATATAAATATATATTGTGAGGCGTGCCTGAGCGAGCCGCTAGGTGAGCGAGTGCCTGCCCTGAGCAGCCGATGGCCTCTGGTGTCAACAAGCACGCCGTCCGAGTTGGCAAGCCATGGTGTGGACCACGGAATAGGTTATCTCACCTGTTTCGAAATTGCACAAGTGAAACAAAAAGGTTTAGCTTATGTTAGATAGTAGTATATGATTTGCATATTATAATAGCTTTTTTGTTGTGGCATCATAATATTATGGATGGACCATTATTCTGACCATGATTCATGCAAGTTTGAGGTTTCTAAGTTCAAGTAGCGTTGTTGGAAGTCACGGAGGACAAAATCGAGCGGGACTACATCATTTTGTCATTGCCTTTTACAATCATCCTCTAAATAAGTGGAGAAAATGTCTTCTGTAATAAAACTTTCTGTATGAAATGTATTTAAAAAAAAAAAATTATATAGGCTAACGCTACACCATACACTGTCAGGGAAGAGTCCAGAACAACCAAAAACACAGCACAGATTGTACACGTTTAATAAAGAGCAAGACAACAGGCCTACATCAAAGTAAGACAGGCATGGGTGAAAACCATGAAGCAGGCAACACAGACACAGACAGGCAGAAGGTCAAAAGCACTAGTCACGATATGGAGATTGAACTCCAATCCAGGAACAAGACGGAACTAACTCAGGAGGACTCAGAAACACTAGAAAGTCTAGGGAGCCAAGACACGTACACACAGTAACATTCACTTAGACCAACTAGCAAGGAGTGAGTGGAATGAGCCCAGTCTTATAGAGGCAAGCTGATGAGGGAAGGAACAACAGGGGAGTCGACAGGCAAGAAGCTGCAGGGATGATGAGGGAGTGGAGACAGGTGTGTGTGTGTGTGTGTGTGTGTGTGGGTACCTCTGATGAGGTGAGGTGAATGGACTGTTGGAGTGGCCGGAGAGAGGGGGCATGAGACAGGGAGAAACAGAGAAACATACACAGACAGAGGGAGACAGAGAGGCAAAGCAGAGAGATTTCGTACCTACTCTACAACAAGCTAAACTGACTGTTTAAACCATTGGTTCCAACTCTTTCATGTCAAGGACCCCCAAATTGACGCTTATTAGCCCGTGGACCCCCATTTAAACAGATATACCAGGGACCCCCATAGAGGAGATTTTTACGGCCCTAGCAGTGATTCTCAACCATTTTAATTAAAAAGAACCCCCATTTAATGACATTTCTATCTCTGGGACCACAATTAATATTGTAAAATCAATGTTAATTTTACTCTGAGAGTGTAAAAATGGAACCGTCCATTTGGTTCCATTTGTACACTCTCAGTTACAGACCCATAAGGGTCCATTTGGTTCCTCACTATCCATCATTTTGCTGGGGACCCCCTGGAACTCCCTCAAGGACCCCTGGGGTCCCCGGACCCCACTTTGAGAACCAATGGTCTAAACGCACCTGACATGCCAGTGCCTACATGGGTGTAAACGTGTTTCCAAGACGGGGCTTTCCGACCGAGATCTCATCATCACACGTGCAAAACTTATTTCATATTCAGGGAATTCAGACACGCAATATCATCTTAATTCCTTAGATTGGTGACTGGAATGTCGAGTATACGCTTTGCTCGCTGCTGCAGCAACAAACAGTCGTGGCGCAGCACAAGCCAATATTGGGTTTCGGAGCACAGTGTTGTCACATTGAGTCTGAAAGCCCAATAATGGGATTGAAGTTAAGGATGTGGACATTGTCCAAAATGGACACCTTGGCATCACAGCACAAATCCTGATAGAATTAATGTCCATGCATGCTGGCTAATGACGCTGAATATGCACCACTCCAGTTGATTCTACTAAAGAGCAGAGCCTTAATTAACACAGCAAAACATGTTACATAGCTCTTCATGTGTGTGTTTTTCCGTATTCCAGATTCTTTCACAATAAATCATTCTGGAACTTCAACTGCAATTTCTAACTCTCTGCATAGATTTGTATCTTTAACAAACAAAAGGCAGAACAGGCTAAATCCATCACAGATTCACAGCTGTCCTTTTGGCAGTCATATTAGTCGTACTTGCCTCCCTTCTCCACGGTAGGATGAGGGAACTATTGTTAAATGACCCATTCATTCTCTATGGCTCTGCCGGGCTCTGCTGGCCCGTCGAGCGCTTCTGGTCAGTGGAGAGTAGCTAATCTGCCATGGTGTCTGTGTTTGCAGCGCTGTAATGGCACTGACTGAGCAGTATTGGTATTCCCTACATAGCAGTCTGTCTGTGTGAATGGCTCACCATCCAATGTGCCTGACTGCTTGACGCCCAGACTGTCTCTCTTGTCTTAATGTCTGATTTGCTGCCTGCCTGCCCTGTCTGTCTGTCTCAATGCCAAACGGTCTGACTGTCCAGCTATTTGGCTGCATGAAGGTTTATTTGACTGCCTGTCTGTGGGTGCTGACTGCGTATGGTGCGCCACAATGCATATGAGATAACACCATTAAAGCTGGAATGAAGGATCTGTCTTTTGACTGATGACAACTGGCGACATCTCAAATGAATCTAAAGCGAACCCACAGCATCGTAACAGGAAAAGCAGCAGTTTCACAGGAAAGTGCTTTCAAGATTTTTTTCAAAAATATCAGATGTACAAGCTTGCAGTGCGGCACAAAATGACGTGCTGTGAGCTTGTATATCTGCTTATTTTTGAACAGCCAACGCAAAATCTAAAATGACAGATGCTTTCCCGCTTTTAATGGGTTAAGCTGCATTCACAAAGGCATGTTATTCATGTGACATGATTTCCAAACTTCTGTCCTTCAAAGAAGTCGTAGATGTTGTAAATGTCCAGTGGTGGCATAGACATAGACAATCAGCACAGCTCCCGATGTTCTTCAGAAACAAACGGGGGGGTGGGGGGGGGTGGGGGGTTCACAGAGAGACAGTCAGAGCGGGGGGGGACTGGCCACTGTTTACATAGGAATGGATTTCTCACCGGGGGAAAATTGCATGCAAGTGCATTATTTTTTTATTGGGTCAAAAAACGCTTTGTAAGGTGTTTATTGCAGTAAGAGCGAATAACAAATGAATTTCTCACTGGGATAATGTGTAGCAGTGCATTTTTCCACCAGCATGTCGCCTTTACAAATATTTAAGTCCATAGAACAAGGCTTGTGTTGGGTTATTATAGGAGAGCGGTGTTGTTTTATGTTTTTCTTTATGTGCTCCAAGGGCTTGTTATTGGTTTCTGAGCAAATGATCCAGCAGAGCTTTCCTGCTTTCCTCTCTCTTTGCTCCCAAAATGCACTCATTTTTTCTCCCTCTCTCTCTCTCTGGCACACAATCTCTTTTCTCTAATGTACACCCTCTTCTTCACTCGCTCCATATTCCTCCCATCTTCCTTCCAGCCAGTCTCCCTCCATCCTTCCCTTCCTTCCTTGTCATCCTTCCTTCCTTGTCATCCTTCCATCTATTCTGTCTTCCCATCCGTTCTGTATTCTTCTCATCCAACCACCACCTCCTCCTCCTCCTCCCAACTCGACCCCCCTTGATGAACCTCTGCAGAGGCACGTCCGCCAGCCATCTGCTGCACTAAACAGCAGCAACGCCAGCATGTCCAGGCACTTACCACTCAGTGGCAAGGAGTCTCTCTCACCCCGGGGACCAGGCCAGGTGAGTATAGGGCCTCAGTCAATGTCTTTGATTGGTCCATTAACCACTGAGGTGAAAACCAATGAGCTAACACTGAACCTGTTAACCTGTTACCCCGCACAACCTGCTGTCAGGAAATTGGAAGCGGCTACTGCCAGGATCTTAAATGGGGGTGTTTGCAACAGGGAAAAAATCTTGCACCGTGTGCAGTTCCAGTGATGTGTGCGGACAGGATCGATAAGTATCGTGCACGTGCGCGCGTGTGTGGCGAGTGTTGGGGGGTATGTTTATCCTAATATTCTTTGGCATTCTGCATGAATGTACATGCATTTACATTTTAAGACTATGTTTTCAGAACAATGGATGCAAACAATTGACAATTAGATCTCATACGCAAACCACCATAGGCACAACAACAGTCACAGCCTCGATGCCTGCCGCCAGATAATATTGCTGTGCTGTGTTTTTAATTGTTAATGAGGTTTTTAGTCGTTAACTGACAGTGGAGGTTTCTATAGCACACGTTAAATTAGATTGATTGCATGGATCTTTAGCATCTTCTATACCCTGACAAACGCTCCATCGACACTTGGGTCAGTCGGTCAGCACAGTGTTTAGTGTGCCTTGGACATTATTAACCGCTTTCAACCTGGCAGCCTATTTTGAGCATGACATTTTACAGTAGGTAGGTGACATTTTTCAAAAATCTTCAAAATAGGGAAAATAGATGAGCTGCACAAGCTCACAACACACCTTAGAACAGGACTAAACTTCTTAATTCCTGCTTAGATTATGTGTACAGAAATTTGCCATGTTTGAAAAGGGCGTAACTTTATATTATAAGTAAGGCTTCATTGATGAGTCTTGTATCATTGAGAAATAATGCATGTTGTGGAGGCTAATTACAGAGTTTTTTTTTTTTAATCTGATAATAACGTCTATCCTCCGGTCAATCGAAATCGAGTATTCTCTGTGGCCATGGTATAATAAATGAGACATAAAGACACTTAAATCTTCAACAAATCTAAAACTCTTTACTCTAAAACTAGTCTTCATAAAGAACACTTTAATAATCATCCACTGACACAGGTATTGTATGCAGTATGCACTGTTTGAATAGGCTCTATGCACAGCAGCCATATTGGAAAGAAATTGGGCCTCTTCTTACTTCCTTCACAGGTGTTACCAATGATACTAATGAAGGCTCTGTTCCATTCTGGTCAAACAGAGTCAGTGTGCTGATATTGTGCATATTGGCTCAGTGGAAAGGGTCCAGGGACCCTCATGGTTCCTTGAGGGGTTACAAATGGCCCCTTACGGGTGTGTAACTCTGAGAGTGTACAAATGGAACCAAATGGACCCGTAAGGGTCCATTTGGTTCCATTTGTACACTGAGTTATGGGGGTCCTTGAAATTAAAATGTTTGAGAACCACTACACTAAATGGAAGCCTTCATTAGTATCATTGGTAACACCTGTGAAGGAAGTAAGGACGAGGTCCAATTTCCTTCCAATATGGCTGCTGTGCATAGAGCCCATCACTATTGTCGGGCAGAATCCTTGAGTCCAAAGTTCCAGACTTTACATTTCAGGAACGACACACTTACAGTATACGGCGAAGGCTAAAATAGGGTATTGATTTATGGAGAAAAGAAAAACATAAAAAGATGAGAAAAAGAAACAAGGTTTCTGCCCGATAGTGACGACATCGTTTCGTATCTTTCTCTCTCGTGTCCTCTCTCTCATCTCGCCTTCTTCTTCTCCCCACTAAGCCCTCCTCCTTCTGGCTCAGATCCTCACATTTCATGTACTGCCAAGGGGCTAGCGCTAGGCCCTAATTGATGGTGTGTTGGTCCTTCACTATACAAACTCATTAGATCATCACACAACACCGGTGATAAACACACAAAATCTACATCCTGTTTAAGGGTAACACCCCAGATGGTGGCTCTGTGTGTGTGTGTATGTGTGTGTGTGTGTGTGTGTGTGTGTGTGTGTGTGTGTGTGTGTGTGTGTGTGTGTGTGTGTGTGTGTGTGTGTGTGTGTGTGTGTGTGTGTGTGTGTGAGAGAGAGTGTGTGTGTGGCAAGGTCAATATAAACATTAGACCATGCAGTAATTAGAGAGGGGATAATAGGGTCCACTGATTATGCTGTTAATTGGTTTTTTTCTCTTAATTGGATTCGCAGCTTCCTTTACATTTTTTAGCTATTTTGGGAATTGCCTAAGTGTTACAAATCTTACAATGGGGTAATTATAATTTTGAAAGAAAAGACCTGCATTGTCTCATGCTTTCGTAATCACAATATAGTTATCGCGTCTGTCATAGGCTGAACAGAAGGACTTCACAAGACCAACATTGTACGATACAGTTGTAGGATGAAATTAGACACCACCAGTGTACAGCTCCCCGTTCATGCATGTATACTTTAGCACTGCAGACAATTCTACATTGATTGTTTTAACGTATCCCATGTTTTATCTAAAGTTTATTCTAACACACTTTTAACCTGTCTCTCAGCTAACGTACCAGATCTTTCTTTGTAACTTGCTATGGATGAAAAGAGTGCAAAAGGTAACTTTATTCAAACTATTTCCTCTTGGGGGTTGGCAGGAAAGTGCTGACAATAATGCAGCAATCCCGCAGTAAAAAGTGGGGCAACTATACTGTACGACGGCAACCTCTGTTTAGATTGACACATACGGTAGGTGGATAAAAGGACCTCACGAGTGGAGAGTAGAGACCTCATGGGACAATGCGGGACAATACACGTGAAAAAAGACAATACTCTCTTAATGCGTGTAGTATTCAGTGGATTCCTTCAGTGCTGAGACCGCTACAATGGCTACATCTGTAGCCTACTTCTAGGTTCCCTGGAGTCTGGGAGAGACGGAGAGCTTGCATTAGTGACTAAACACACGCTGTAAATGACTACAATAATTTCGAATCATCCCAGAAAGTTTCTGTGTGGGTTCTCTTACTCTAATACCAGAAACCGAGCAGCTTCTCAGAATGCTGGCTTTAGAACAGTGTATCTGATGAGCATTTTTTTTATTGCTGACCAGGAAAAAAAAGGGGGAAAAAACACTCATCAAACAATACTACGTCTTATGGAGGTCAGTGTTCACAGCCTGATTCAGTGGGTGCTGCATATTCAAACTTTTATGTTCAACGTAAAGCAGGTTTTCTCAAAGTGGGTCCAGTTGTGCCACGGAATACTTTGATCATATTTGGAATGTATTAATCACTTCAATTTAACCGCTTAGACCATTGGTTCTCAAAGTGGGGTCCGGAGACCCCCAGGGGTACTTGAGGGGGTTCCAGGGGGTCCCCAGCTAAATGATGGATACGAACCAAATGGACCCTTATGGGTCTGTAACTCTGAGAGTGTACAAATGGAACCAATGGTTCCATTTGTACACTCTCAGAGTTACATTAACATTGATTTTACAATATAAATTGGCGTCCCAGAGATAGAAATGCCATTAGCCTAATGCATGTCAAACTGGGGGTCCATGAAATTAAAATGGTTGAGAATCACTGCTAGAGCCGAAAAAAATCTTCTCTTATGGGCGTCCCTGGCATATCTTTTCAAATGGGGGTCCGCGGGCTAATAAGTGTCAATTTGGGGGTCCTTGACATGAAAAATATTGAGAACCACTTAGACCCTTAGACCCTCTGTACTTAGTAAAACATACCTGAGTTGCACTGTACTTTGTGCGTTCTTTTTCGATCTATACCAAATCTACTTGCCATAAATAACAGATCTACAAGCTCACAACCCTTGTGAGCGTGTAGAGCGGCAATTTTGGGCGAATGTTCCCCCCAGAATAGGGATGCTGGGGTTCAAATGGTTGAATGTCATGTATAAAGTTATTTTCAATCTGTCGGACTGTCCTAATGGCAACTGATCTTGAGTCTCTCAAGTTTTCCTCATGACATACTGTATCTTAGGGTGAAAGATTCACATATTTACGTACTGTAATATGACATAAATGTACAGTAAAGTGCTATAAAGTAACAATGTCATTCAGGGGTGCCGTGGATGATAAAGTTATTTACAGGGGTGCCTTGAGCCAAAAATGTTTGAGAACCACTGATGTAAAGTATTCTCTGTCATTCCCCTCCTCTGTGCCTGACACGTTCTGCCGCTGTCTGCTGACGTGCCTCTGCTAAGCACATGAAGTGTGGCTCGTAAACGCCAGCCACGCGCGACAGCCACTAAAACTTTGAAGTGTGAGTCTCTGCTGCTGACCTCATCATTGAACCAAAAACTGGAAACTGTACGATAAAGTGTCTCACGTTCTCGTGCACCGAGTGCGAGGCCCAACACAGAGCACAGCAATGCTCAGTGTCTACTGTAGGTGTGACCTTTACAGCCCAAAACTAGTATGAGGCAAAGATCCTGAACACAGAGCCATTTCACTTCAAAACACTTGTGGGTTCATTTTAAAGTCTGCGCACCGCCCCTACCCTAGGTGGGGTTGGCGAAAGGGCCAACTCTGTGTGGAGTTTGCATGTTCTCCCCGTGTCTACTAGGGTAGTTAATACCCTCACAAAAACATGTAGTAATCCTGGTCGCTATACCGCCTCCCCCATGACAGCCAGGGCGCCTGATGGAGGGGAAAGGAACTGGTTGGAATAACGTGTTCCTTCCACGCGCTACGTCCAACCGGGGAAACTCCCCCCTGTCAGGTGACAAGGTGGTCAGTTGGCTCTCATGAGCTCGGCCCTGGTCTCCCTAGGCTGGTGAGGGGAGTGTAGCGCCCAGGATCACTTAGAAAAATTGGCACTGGGTGAAAAATAAGGGTTACAAAATCGCGGGATAAAATTTAAAAATAAAGTCTACGCTGGCTTTTTGTGTGCACCCAAGATGCTTGATTCAACATTTAGATATTTGATATTCATTAGACATTCAGACACCCCCCCCCCCGCTTCAACTTAAGGATGTTACCAGTCAGCAGTTAGAGAATTGAGTCTTACGTTCAATTGGCTTATATAGGAGGTGGCGTGTCTCATAAAATGGATATCAAAATTTCTATCATGAATGACCCCAGAAGTGTTTTAAAGTGAAATACCCCTTTAAGCTTTAATTTATGCTCTGTTGCATGACGGTGTTGCATCATGCCAATAATAGCAGAGATACAATACAAGCTCGGCCTGCTATTTTTGGCGTTTTAAAGCCAGGGAATGTACAGTACATTAGTCATACAGATATATTCTACTGACCCCAATGACACGGCCCTATAATTACGCCCCCTTTTGCAGCAGGGTTCACCTGCAGGTCAAATACATGGGTAGGCAGAATGAGACATAAGCTACTTGATAAAAAAACAACGTTATTTCTAACTTCAAAGCCGCCTGCCTTTAAGACGTATGGGCAAAGCTTGAGTCCCCCCCCCCCCCCACGCAAATTTAAGATACACTGCGGACCACTCCAGGTGGTTTCCTTATCAAGCGCTCGCTGTGCTATCATGGCATGACTCACTTATTAAGTGAGCACATCCCTGTTTAGAGATCGGCACACCACTCGGGATGACTCTATTATTTGATCCAAGCATCATGTCATGAAGTGTGTCCAATATGAAGACAGCTAGGGAACAGGGACGACGAGGTAGAACAAGGTGACCCTTTCATCGTGTTTTAAAAATCGCTCCGTACAAGGTTAAGAATGGAAATTGGTTTAGCTCAGCGCTGAATCTATTATCATCTCCTCTGCCTCCTTTGACCCCCCCCCCCCCCCACCCCCCCCACCCCCTCCTATTTCTGTTTCACTCTATTTTCTGTCTCTCTCTCTCTCTCCGTTTCTCTGCCTTCTCTCCTCCTTCTCTCTCTACTTTCTCTGTTCCTCTCTTCCCCTGTCATTTTCGTTCCCTTTCTCCATCACAGTCGGTCATTCTCTCACACTGTGTGATATTTCGGACCGCCTCAGCACATTGATAATAGGATTTATTCAAATGGACTCTTAATTTGAAGGACGTTCCCCGACACATCCACAGTTCACATTATTATACCCTGGCCCTATTCTGTTAATTGGAATCGTGTGGGCACCTGCAGTATTCCTCCCGCCCACACGCGCACACTGTGCATAATACTGAATCGCCTGTGCGTGTATAATCCGTCTTAAACATTCTTGCTGACAGAGAATCAGTATTTTCATCACCTTTATCAATGTCAATTATCTACTGGGCTGACTGCAGACGATATTCTGCAAGCGAGTCAAACCTGCGTGTATGCACGTCATCCCTTTCAGATAAGGAAAATGGACGTCCCCATCCTGTTTTAACGACTACGTTGTTTTGAACCTTTTATTCATATTTATTTTTAGTGGATTGATCTTTTACAGCAGCGGCTTTAAGGCCAATTTATACTCCGTTTCAGGGCGGTGCCGCACACCACCTAAAAAAGAGCAGACCTACAAGCTCACAAGTCATTGCATCCGCGTTGTGAGCTCGTAGGTCGGCTATGAGTATGAATCGGGATCAGTGGTGGAAAAAAATACTCAAATGTTTTACTTGAGTAAAAGTATCAATACTGCAATGTAGAAGTACTCTGTTACAAGTAAGAGTCAGGAATTCAATATTTACTTGAGTAAAAGTACAAAAGTATTGGTATCAAAATGTACCTAAAGCACCAAAAGTAAAAGTACAAAAATGTTTGAAAATAGCAGATCTACAAGCTCACAACGCGTCGCGATGCGACGCGTTCTGAGCTTGCAGATCGGCTATTTTCAAATAGCCTATGTATAAAATAGGGCTAAAGTGGTTAATGTATGTTTCATAATATCTTAATGTATATCTGAAAAGCAACTAAAGTTTTCAAATAATTGTAGTGGAGTAAGAGTACAATATTTGCCTCTGAGATGTAGTGGAGTAGAAGTAAAAGTATTGGAAATTGGAAATACTCCACTAAAGTACAAATACCTCAGAATTGTACTTAAGTACAGTACTTAAGTAAATGTACTTAGTTACTTTACACCACTGATGAGTATGAATCGGGATTTACACTGGACTCTAGGGGGCTGCTCAATGCGACTTGAGAGGGCGGAGGCTCGGCTCTCTTTCCGTGGTATACAGCGTGCTCATCAGCTTCCCTGGAGCGACCTGGTGTTACCGTGTGCCTTGCTCAAGGCACATGATGACCCCTGCGACCTAGCTGGCTACTAACTAGTTTGCTTCTGTGAGTAGGAGCTGACAGGCAGTATGATGTCTCTTCCCACATCACACCCTTAAAGCTGCATTGTGGGATACAAGGCCCCTACCGCGATAAACAAGGATTAGGATAACAAGCTGGTTGGGATTTCCAAGAGCGAGGGAGCCAGGTATTGTTGGTATTGCAACAGATCTGGCAAGGGACCTGTGGAGGCGAGCCTTATAAGTCTTACCCGGCAAACACACCAAGGTCGTCAGACAATAGTGTGGGGGTCTCATGCAGCAGTGGTCCTATCCAAAGGTTTTCATTTTCAAATGGAGCGCACACACACTTGACGTATTGACGGGACAGTTCCTCGTTCACTTGAATGTGCATTCACAGGCACAGGCATGCATGAGAATAAAACCCATTACTTCAGCAGGTGCAAGTCGTTTAGGGAAACGGGCATTGAGCTGGATAGAATGTTCCTGGCAATGAAAACACTTAACACAATAATGACATACTGTACCAGAGCATTTAATTATTGTGTGTGTGTGTGTGTGTGTGTGTGTGTGTGTGTGTGTGTGTGTGACTGTTTCAAAGCATCATTCATTTATCGTTTTTTTCACGTTAATGTTGCGTGGCGCCATGAAGAGAGACTTTTGTTTACCTGCTAAATTACATCTAATAGAATAAATAACAAGTCTGATATGTATAGTAGTCAATTAAACCCAGCGCATGCAATTCAACAAATGAATGGCCGTGTGTGTGTGTGTGTGTGTGTGTGTGTGTGTGTGTGTGTGTGTGTGTGCGCCTGCCTGAGTAATGAGATGACGAAGATAAGTAATGCACTAGTTCTCAAAGTGGGGTCCTTGAGGGGGTTCCAGGGGGTCCCCAGTAAAATCTGTTTAATCACTTTAACCCTATATACATGGGCTATCTTCATGATCAGAATTCTTTGTGATGCGACACTATATATTATGTATATTTTCAAAAATCTAGAAAAAATTGAAATAATATTTTCGAAACATTTTAACCACACAAATCTTGTACGCGGGTCCCTGACATAAAACCTTCCCATGTGGGGGTCTGCAGCTGAATACATATTAATTTGGGGGTCCTTGACATGAGAATGTTTGAGAACCACTGATGTAAAGATGGAGATGTTTTTCAACTTGACTCCTGTAAATAAGGTCAACGCATTGTAACACCACAGCTTGTAAATCTGTAAAAAAAAAATCTGAATATTCACCCTAGTATATGGACGGGGTTCATGTGGTTAAATTAAACATGTCGTTTCCCAGTCCAACACTGACAGTGCATTTGATTTAAATAGGCTGGGTGTGGCTGAGATAGCTTATTTATAGAAAATCTATTACTTAATCTGTGAAATTTGCAGTCCTTCATATGTGACTGTGATCAGAGGTAGACTGTCTTGACAGTCAAGGTGAAAATTGCCAGGGCAAACTTCACGGCAAATGAACAACTATAGAATTTGAAACATTACGTACATGTTGTAGTCTGTTATAAGCTGTACACCCGCAGCCTGGTGAACCAGTGAACAACATAATACCAGACAGTATTTGACATTACGCTGTCAACAGCCTGCAGCTCTCCAACAAAATTAGCATTTTGTGGACAAAATAATGAACAATCCAAGAGCTACAGATTCTATACATTTGTCACTGTGGTTGAGAACTAATTCCCCTTTTGGTTTGTTGTAGGGCACACAGGCACACTTGAACTCTTAAACACATATTATTCTCATGGAAGCCTATAATTCTACAATGCCACAGGGAAGTTTTCTTGAACACATGCTCAGCACTACTATAGTTGTATCTACAAAATGTAGCCTTTAGGCTGTAGCCTATTCAGACAGTGTGTTCCATGATGATTCTTAACAGCAGCTGATGTTTTGAGAAAATGCTGCTCCTGAATGACATGGTACTTCCATCTCACACCTCTTCACCTACAGTACTGTAATTCAACTGTTCACTGATTGACTTCAAATTGACCGATGGCAGAGTACAGTCTGGACGCAATTCAACATGATGAATCGGCTCCCCATGACTTCCGCAAAGTGTGACTCCTGCCGGAAATACGCACAACGCTAGTATAGCAAATGACCCTCACTGTGAATTTGTAACTTTAGAAGGAGGTTATATAATATACGGCATATGAAAAAAAAAATATATAAATACAACATATCACATATTGGTTCATAGCATTGTGTCTCAATGAAACCGTCAAACAGCATGATTATATTCAGGGCATTGTGACTATCACAAATACTGCACAATGCAGCTTTAATATAGCCATTGGTCCATTACGAGCCAGTCTGAGTGTCTTGACTGATTGTGTCTCATTATGCTGATTAAGACATCTCAACTAATTAGGGACTTTACTGTATAGCCGAGTTAAACAGCTGTTCTGGTCCACACAGAGATAAGGGTGTACAGCAGCACGAGATGGGATGACCTATAGCCTACTGTACTCCTCGGCTTTGTTCAGACTGCAGGCAAATCGGATTTCTTTTTCAAATGTGATCTTTTAGTGACTGACTGTCCACACAGTTATTTGCAAGTGATCAGCTTTGCATTTGTGTATTCAGACATCGTTGACCTCTCTGGATTGGTTGCTGTGGCAACAACATAATGACACAGGCGTGAATAATGCTCAACTAACTTATACTTTGTCGTACGACCCCTCTCACTCCCCCCTGTCTCTCTCTCTCTCGCTGATTGAGTACTACTGGTCTGAAGCAGTGTTGCCAGATTCTGTGAGAGAAACAACCATCAACCAGGTCTAGGAAAACCAGCCCAAAAGAAGCGACTATGTGCCACATGAGCACTTTAACATGTAATCAGCTATTTGATCCGATCTACAAGCTCACAAGGCGTCGCGATGCGACGCGTTGTGAGCTTGTAGATCGGCTATTTTCAAATAAAATCTTGTGGGGAAATTATAATTAGCAGATCTGGCAACCCTGGTCTGAAGTCACACACAACACAAACCATTGCCTTAAAAAGGCGATTTGTGGCCGGCGTTAACCGTCGCCTAACAATGCCGATTTGCACTGACATCGGACATACTGAATATGGGCTTATATCTGTCCCGTGTTCGGGGAGGGAAGCCGGGCAGAGAGGGTGATATTTGTCACTGCATGTAGTCCTACGGGCTGGGGCAGCAACCTGTCAGCAGGGAGTGTTGGGCGGGAGGAGCAGGACGGAGGCTCTATACGTCCTCCTGGAGGTACTGGAGATCCTCCTGGCAGGTGAGCCAGTCGGATACAACAGCACAGCAGTGACAACACACAAAAATGTGTGTGGGGTGGAATTAATTAGCATTTACAACTACATTGGGGAGAAAAACTGGTAAAAAAAAAGCACACA